>NC_135803.1:42668554-42942847 GCF_964213995.1 Mustelus asterias
GAAGTGTGAGGTAATTCACTTTGGTAGGAATAACAGATGTGTTGAGTATAGGGCTAACGGGAGGACTTTGAATAGTGTGGAGGAGCAGAGGGATCTAGGTGTATGTGTGCATAGATCCCTGAAAGTTGGGAATCAAGTAGATAAGGTTGTTAAGAAGGCATATGGTGTCTTGGCGTTTATTGGTAGGGGGATTGAATTTAGGAGTCGTAGCGTTATGTTGCAACTGTACACAACTCTGGTGCGGCCGCACTTGGAGTACTGTGTGCAGTTCTGGTCCCCACATTACAGGAAGGATGTGGAGGCTTTGGAGAGGGTGCAGAGGAGGTTTACCAGGATGTTGCCTGGTATGGAGGGGAGATCCTATGAGGAGAGGCTGAGGGATTTGGGATTGTTTTCGCTGGAAAGGCGGCGGCTAAGAGGGGATCTTATTGAAACATATAAGATGATTAGAGGTTTAGATAGGGTGGATAGTGATAGCCTTTTTCCTCTGATGGAGAAATCCAGCACGAGGGGGCATGGCTTTAAATTGAGGGGGGGTAGTTATAGAACCGATGTCAGGGGTAGGTTCTTTACCCAGAGGGTGGTGAGGGATTGGAATGCCCTGCCAGCATCAGTAGTAAATGCGCCTAGTTTGGGGGCGTTTAAGAGATCCGTAGATAGGTTCATGGACGAAAAGAAATTGGTTTAGGTTGGAGGGTCACAGTTTTTTTTTTAACTGGTCGGTGCAACATCGTGGGCCGAAGGGCCTGTTCTGCGCTGTAATGTTCTATGTTCTATGTTCTAAAGAACAACTCAAAATGAGCAAGGCCAATAGAAACTAAGCACATTCTGGACTGCAATGGATTCCACAAAGGTATCTATCTAGGTGTTTTTCAAATGTCAACACTTGGATTGTGTCTTGTTTAAAGGGGAAAGTTGTGCATAACCACAAGGAACTGGACCTGCAAACCTCAGGGAGCAATCTTGGATCAAGGTGATGACTACTGCAGCACCCTCTCTGGTGCAATTCTTCAAGGTTTTGGTGCCTTTTGGTAAATGGCACTTTCTTAATGCTCAGGTCTGCTGTCATTAAAATATTTTAATTTTACGAATGGGTGTACCACCTACAAAGTACATCACAGGAATACACCAAGGTTCCTTAGGCAGCACCTTCCAAACCCATGACCATTACCATCTAGATGGACAAGAGCAGCAGATACCTGGGAACACCACCACCTGGAGGTTCCCCTCCAAGTCACTTGCCATCCTGACTTGGAAATATATCGCCATTCCTTCACTGTCACTGGATCAAAATCCTGGAACTCCCTTCCTAACAGCACTGTGGGTGTACCTACACCTTAGGGACTCCAGCGATTCAAGAAGGCAGCTCACCACCACCTTCTCAAGGGTAATTAAGGCTAAGCAATAAATGCTGGCCTAGCCAGTGATGCTTACATCCCATAAATGAAGAAAAAACCCGTGCCAGTTGGAATGTTTCAATTATCATTTTAAAAACATATGCGACATTTATTGCTTTAATTCTGTCAAGTGTAATTAAGCATGGCCACATTAGCACAAGTGCCACATGCCTTTTTAAAACCTGTGAATGTAGAGTTACTTATTTAATTAGTTTGGTGCTAATTGCTTAAGTCCGACTCCTATGAAAAACCTTATACTGGACTATATGGAATATAATAAGTTCTCTGACTGTTCCGGCTGTCATATTGTGCTTGACAGCAAGTGAAGTTTCACTGTAAATTCTGAGAATAAAAACACACAACGCCTGCCAATCACCTACAGAATAATATTGAGAGGTAATCCTAAAATGATGGGGCCCTCAGTGCCATAATAATTTCCCAATTTAGGAGATTCTGCATAACCCCTGTAGCAGAGCAAATGTATAAAAAAGGATTGGTAGGGAATAGTAATAAAGTGAACATTAAAATGCTTGATGCTAACATTAACAGTTTTTTGAAAGCAGCAAATATGATAGTTGCAGTATCCCAGGGGAGACTTAGGGAAATGACAAACAGTTACACTGAAGATTGTGTGGCATCTGTCAGCTTCAGAAAATGCACACTTAATGAACTGAATATCGATTCCTTCGTTGGAGTAGATTCATGTTTAAATGTGCCCTGAATAATTTGTAATGACGATTCTCGGCAGGATTTTTCTCTTTGGTTTATGAACTTAACGCGCACAGAAGAAGCAATCGGCAGATATTTACAGTAAGGTAGATCATTTCCAAGTAACCTCTCTTTAATAATCTCAGTTTGAGAAGATAGAAAGGTAATGGCGTCTTGACTATTAGCTTAAAATAAAATGCTTGCAAGGTCAGGACGCGATGGGTTTGGCAGGAAATGCCGACAAAGAATTTTACTGCTTCTATTACTGCTATGTTTTCATTAACCTTTTCTCAAATCAACAAATCAGCTGCAGTGTGAGTCAGTACAGTCCGGGCAGGAAACTCTGCAATGATCTTTTGAATGCTGACAGGGTGGTCGTAAAATTTTATTGCAAGCTTTCGTCATTCACAGCAGGGAAAGGCGAAGATGCAGCAGATATGCTGGTGTCAGGTATACTGAGAGAGAATATGGTTTCCTATTTTTTGGGTGTGAAATTCATACTGGGGGAAATCAACTGGGGTTAAAGTCCCACGTACAATCTCCACTCCTCAGCTTCTCCCAAAGAACTGTGTTTGGTTGCAAAAGTTGGAGCTGGTGACTTTTAAGTGGTCAAGATGCCTGCCCAAAACTGATGGGAGGCTTCATGAATGTGCTAATTGGTGACCTAATACCTGTTTTAGAACGTCACTGCTAAAAACAGCAAGAACGTAGATTTTCATGACCTAACCAGCAATCTTAAAGATAGCCAACAACGGCAGGGTAAGTTTCCGATCTGCTACTTGGAGCTAGGAGGAACAGCAATGCAGAATCCCCAGAGAAATCATGTAAATTGTAATTAAGGCCACTCTCTATTGCTGGGGAGCAGAGAATTCGTGTTAGAGTTCAACTCCGGAGTCCTGAAGAACATAAACAACAGGAGCAGGTGTAGGTCTTACAGCTCTTTGAACTTGCTGTGCCACTCAATATATACATCAGCTCCACTTTCCCAGACTACCCCCATATCTCTGGATTCCCTTGGTGCCCAAAAATGTATTGATCTAGACCGTAGTCAACTATTGAACAGGCATAGCCCTCTGGGGAAGGAAATTCCAAAGATTGATAACCCTCTGAGTGATGAAGTTTCTCCTAATTTCATTGCTAAATGGCTGACCTCTTATCCTGAGACTATAACCACGACCTGGGGAAATAGTAACTTGGCATTAAGCCTCTAAGAATTTTAAAGGTTTCAATGAGAACCCCTCTCTTTCTTCTAAACTCCAGAGGATATAGGCCCATTCTATTCAATCTTTCCTCATAGGACAGACCTCCCAGGAATCAATTTGTTGCACCCTCTTTAAGGCAAGTTTATCCTTTCTTAGGCAAGGAAAGCAAAACAGTGCATAATACATGGGGAGGCAATGGCTTAGTGGTGTTATTACTAGATTATTAATCCAGAAACTCAGTTAATGTTCTGCAGACCTGGGTTCATATCCCACCACGGCAGATGGTGGAATTTGAATTCAATAAAAAATATCTGGAATTAAGAATCTACTGATGACCGTGAAACCATTGTCAATTGTCAGAAAAACCCATCTGGTTCACTAATGTCCTTCAGGAAAGGAAATCTGCCGTCCTTACCTGGTCTGACCAGCACGTGACTCCAGAGCCACAGCAATGTGGTTAACTCTCAACTGCCCTCTAAAATGGCCTAGTCACTCAGTTCAAGGGCAACAAGGGTTGGGCAATAAATGCTGGCCAGCCAGCGACGCCCATATCCCACAAATTAATATATAAAAAATAATACACCAGGTATGTTCCTAATTGTTTGATAAACCTGCTTGTTATCTTTGAGTTTCACATACAAGAATCCCAAATCCTTCTCAACATCAACATGTAGTAATGGAAAATAGGAATAGGCCATTCAGCTTGTCGGGCCTGATCCGCCATTGATGGCCGGTCATCTACCTCCACACCACCTTCCTGCAATATCTCCATAGCCCTTGATGTCATTAGTCTCCAGAATTCTATCGGTTTCTGTTTTGAGCATGCTCTTTGTTTGAGCTTCCACAGCCCTCTGGGGTAGAGAATTGCAAAGATTCACCATCCTATTCGTGAAGAGATTCCTCCTCATCTCAGTCTTAAACTGCCTACTCCTCATCCTGAGATTATGTCCCCTGGTTTTAGACTCACCAGCCAGGGGAAACATTTTATCTACATCCACTCTGCTATGCACTATAAGAGTTTTGCTAATTTCAATGAGATCACCACTCATTCTTCAAAACTGTAGGGATTACAGACCCAGTCTCCTCAATTTTGCCTCATTTATCCCAGAGATTAATCTGGTGAACATCTGTTGCACTCCCTCTGTGGCAAATACACCCATCCTTAGATAAGGGGACCAAAACTGTACACAGTACTCCAGGTGAGATCTCACCAAGGCTCTAAACAACTACAGCAAGATAGCTTTATTAGTGTACTCACATGTCCCCTCACTGAAGGCCAACTTTGCTAACTTTTAGTGACTCATGAACAAGGACAGCTAGGTCACTTTGGACACTCACACTTCCCAACCGCGAAGTGATGCATTTTGGTTGCGAAGTGATGCATTTTGGTAGAAATAATGTAGGGAGGAGCTATACGATAAATGGCAGAACCATAAAGGGTGTAGATACGCAGAGGGACCTGGGTGTGCAAGTCCACAGATCCTTGAAGGTGACGTCACAAGTGGAGAAGGTGGTGAAGAAGGCATATGGCATGCTTGCCTTTATAGGACAGGGCATAGAGTATAAAAGTTGGGGTCTGATGTTGCAGATGTATAGAACATTGGTTCGGCCGCATTTGGAATACTGCGTCCAGTTCTGGTCGCCACACTACCAGAAGGACGTGGAGGCTTTGGAGAGAGTACAGAGGAGGTTTACCAGGATGTTGCCTGGTATGGAGGGGCTTAGTTATGAGGAGAGATTGGGTAAACTGGGGTTGTTCTCCCTGGAAAGACGGAGGATGAGGGGAGACTTAATAGAGGTGTATAAAATTATGAAAGGCATAGATAGGGTGAACGGTAGGAAGCTTTTCCCCAGGTCGGTGGTGACGTTCACGAGGGGTCATAGGTTCAAGGTGAAGGGGGGGAGGTTTAACACAGATACCAGAAGGACATATTTTACACAGAGGGTGGTGGGGGCCTGGAATGCGCTGCCAGGCAAGGTGGTGGAGGCGGACACACTGGGAACGTTTAAGACTTATCTAGATAGCCATATGAACGGAGTGGGAATGGAGGGATACAAAAGAATGGTCTAGTTTGGACCAGGGAGCGGCACGGGCTTGGAAGGCCGAAGGGCCTGTTCCTGTGCTGTATTGTTCTTTGTTCACTCACTATTTAAGAAATGTTCTGCCTTCCTGTTTTTACAACTGAAGTGAAGAATTTCACACTTCTAGCCAGCTCCTTCAACACTCTGAGATGAAACTTATCAAACCCAGGGGATTTATCAACCTTTGTTACATATCAACTGGTAGCTACCACAAAGAAGTAATGAGGCTGTAGGGATTTTATGATTCTAGATGCCACGCTAGTGGGTTGTAATGAAACATGGTGCAGGTTTATTAAGAAGGTGTTGCTTGATCCAGGTCTAAGATGGAAGAGCCACAGAAGCCCGTGAATCTCTCTGCTTACGTCACTACAGATCATGTGATGGTATACACAGGAGAGATGCAACCACTTTAATTGCATAACATCCCTTCACCTTTACTTCTTTAGTCCCCAAACAACTTTTCCCAATGTTTCAACAACAAACCCAATTAAGCAGTTGGTACATTACTTTGCGCCATTATTTCCCATATATATTTACAATTCATACGACAGACATCCACCTGAGAGACTATTTCTTCTGCGTTGAACTCGACGTTCTAGAATTTGGCTATCTGAGACCTTTGAAGTATCCTCTTTTTCTTCTATTGGTAAGCCTTCATGTGAAACTGTTTCAGTGTCAGGTTCCATCGGATTTGAAGATTCTTCAGAAGCAGCATCTGAATTTGTCTCGGGTGGTTAGCTCCTGTTCAGGTGTATCACTATTTAACATTTCTGATATCAATATTTCTGGTGAAGTTGCAGTAATTTCACTTCTTAAGACTAATATGTGGTCAGTATGATGTTGCCAAACTCTCTCATCATCCATCTCTATGGTGTAAGGTATCAGGCCTGTTTTTGCTGAGATAATGGCAGATACCCATTTTTCACTGGAAGTGTAGCTTCTTGCTAATACTTGTTCCCCTTCAGTAAATACTCTCCTTTTCGAGTTTTGTTCTCTCCAAGCAATATGTGCTTTTTGTTGTTGTTTGACAATTTCTGAAGTATTAGGTGGTAACAAAAGGTTAAATTTTGTTTTAAGCTTCCTTTTTAAAAGCAGCATCACTGGTGAATTCTGTGTCATTGTTTATGCAATGTCCCTGTCGGATAACAAAAATTTATTTACTCGTCTTGACAATGTACCTGGGTTCTTTGATGCCTTTCGGGAATGTTTTAGTGACTGTACAAATTGTTCAGCCAACCCATTTGTTGCTGGCTGGTACAGAGCTGTCGTGGTATGTTGGATACCATTTCCTTTCAAGAATCTTCAAACTCCTTTGAAGTAAATTGTGTCCCATTGTCACTTACTATTTGCTCAGATCTAGCAAATATTTCATCCATCTTTTCAATAATCTGTGCTGTTGTTGTGGATTTCATGATCACTACTTCCGTTCATTTAGAATGTGCAGCTACCAAAACTAGGACCATGAGTCCCTCTATTGGACCAGTGTAATCTATGTGGACCCTCTGCCTGGCTGTTTCGGCCATTCTCACAGATATAAGGGTTTTAGTGGAGGAGTATTGCTTAATTTTGCACATTACTGACATGGTCCCACTTTCTCTTTGATTTGTGCATCTAACCCTGGCTGCCAAAAATGACTACATGCCAGTTCCTTCACTCTTACCACACCTGCATGTCCCTTTTGGAGCTGTTCAAGGATTCGTCCATGCAAGCACGGAGAATTAACGCTTGGATTCCCCATAGTAAAACTCCACTCTGGACTGTCAACTCAAGCCTTTCGGTGATGTAAGGCTTTCAATCTGGGTTTTTTCGATGTCCTTCCATCGTTGTTGCTTTTGGGACCATATCCATAACCTTCCCCATCACTGGATTGGTTCTTATGCATCTCTGAACTTGAGATGAAGTCACAAGTGCACTCCCCACTTGTGAGAAATATAAGATGTTAACAAACTTTTCTTCAGGTTCTTGCTTGATTGATAACAGCAATCTTGACAAAACATCCACATTTGTATGTTGCTCCGATTGACGATATTCCATCGGTTTAGCTCAGTTGGTTGGACAGCTGGCTTATGATGCATAACGACAGTAACAGCAAAGTACAATTCCTGTACCGGCTGAGATTATACATGAAGGCCCCACCTTCTCAACCTTGGTGACCCTCAGCTGAAATCACTGCCAGTCAGCTCTCCCCCTCAAAGCGGAGAAGGGGATAGCAGCCTATCATCAGCTGGGGCTGTGGCGACTTTACCTTACCTTTTATTTAATATCAAAGACTATCTCTGTAACCTACTGGCTACTAAAGAAGGAATAACTTTACATGGCCCAAAGATTGTCATTAAGGGTCAATCGTCCATCAAAATTGTAAAATGATGCCCGTAAAGGTAGTGATGAAATCTTTTTACTCCGACTATAATACTCAAAGCTTCTTTTTCTAGCTGAGCATATTCGTTTCCGCACCAGTAGGTGTTCATGAAGCTAAGGCTATGGGTCGCTCTTCTCCCAAAGGCATTATGTACGAGACAAGTGCGGCCACCCCATAGGGTGCTGAATCGCAAGCAAGCTGTAACTTCAACTTGGGATTGAAAGGGACCAATAACTCTGACTTCCTTGAGGCTTCTTTTACTTCTACGTAAGCACTTTCACATTCTTCTGTGTCCAGGTGCCATGCCTGTTTGACACAGAGCAAAAAGTGTGCAATGGCTTCAATAGCATTGCTAATTGGAAAGAATTTGCCATACTAGTTAATCAATCCTAGAAACTGTGGCCAAATGGCCAACAGCCTGAGCAATTTGACCCAACACAGAATTGGACAATCTAAATTAAACAGCAGTCAACAGCCTCCACGTCCAGGCTTGATGGAAATTCAAATCGGCCAAGTTTAACCTGAGACACAGGTCAGAGGTGAGCAAGGACAAGCCTGGACTTGCCCTGGAGGCTTGAATTGGAGGTGCTCAGCCCTGACCAAATAAGGACAGTATGTGTGCATTCCCCAGTTCCAGCCAGACTCTCTGGCATCTCAGGCTCCTGCTGTTAGTTTATTTGGGAAGGAGCTAAGTGCACCTGAGGATGGACCCTGCCAATCTCCATATATGGAATTGGTAACCCTCTTTGTGTCTATGGACCCCTGCTTCTACACTGTAAGAAAGGTGTCCTTTCTTTTCCTCTCATCCAATTCAATTTTTGTCTCATTCTATAGCACAGCTTTCGTGTCTGTGAAACTCTGTGTGGTGGTAGCTGCCCACTTTTCCCCATTTACGCTGAGTAGAGGAAATACACCAACTCGCTCTGACTCTAACCATAAACTCCCTTATCCTAAAAAACATCAAATCAAACATGGGGGTACATAGAACATAGAACAGTACAGCACAGAACAGGCCCTTCGGCCCACGATGTTGTGCCGAGCTTTATCTGAAACCAAGATCAAGGTATGACCACAGACGGACTTCCAACTCCAAATTTTGGGATGAAACCCCCAAAAACCTCCAGTCAGACTCAGTTTTCCTTTATACCAGACACAATTGGCGCAATAAAAGAAAAAGGGAAATTGGGAGAATTGGATACAAAAGCGTTTTTGGGGGTAAGATTTGGCAGATGAGCGTTAACCAGTTCCTGACAGAGCTGGTATGCATCTCCACAACTGGAGTAGCGTTGGAGGGATATTTAAACCAAGCAGATATTATTTAAGAATAATAACAGATGCAACCTTGGCTTTTCCCCAGAATGATCGTGAGCATGCAGAGTATCATGACGGTCTTCATTGCAAGCTGGATAATCAGGGTAGAGCCTTCAATGGAGCCAACTGGACAGGAACTTGCCTACTCTGGATATATGTGGTTTGTCCCACCGGATGCGGGTAAATGTGAGGATGGTATCCTCTGGGTACACCACAATACAAGTGCAATGTTTGGATGTAACATCGAGCAGGCAGTGTAGAATCCACGGGCGATTGGTGGGGATTCTCTAATCCCGGATGTACCGATCTAGGGTGTCCCAGAAAAGGAGCTGGAATTAGGACAATGTTGCCCCAGAAAGCTTATAAAGGGGAAATATATCCGGTATGAAATAAGTAATGGGCTGAGGCCATTCCGCCCCCCCCCTCCCCCCCCTTGTCCTGAAGCCATTCTGGGACCCCAAAACGGGTTGGTCTTAAAATGCATGGACAAAATACTATCTGATAACATCCACCACAAATTGGTGCCTATGGTGGTGAATCTAGCTGGGACTCAGTTGGCAGAGTAGTGCCCTGCCCAACTGAGGAAACTATACCTCCACTTAACCCGTAGGTGACTGGGGCGGAAGATGGGAATTGATGAGGGGAGAGATAGACGCAGATCAAAAGAACGCAGGAGGAGAGAACTGATAAACGATCCAGTAACAATGTATGGGGCAGGGATATCCACAATCAATGCCCTTGAATTGACTGATTCAGACAACAAACTCAGGATTTTAACCTGACAGGTTAAACAGGCCTTGGAGAGTATAAATGAGGATAACTGGCAGAATACCAGGGGAGAATTGCAAACAAGGCTAGTAACCACAAGGTAACTGTGCTAGAGGGGCACGCTAAAACAGAAAACCAGATAATCAAAGGAAAAATAGAGGATGATAGCAGGCAGCAGAAGCAAACCCTGTGCAGCTTATGCAGACAGTGGATAGTAGAGCTGTCGGGAGAGAACTTCGGCTAGGTAAGCAGGGAATGGATTCTGTCCTGGATTAATGACGAACAAATAGAGCACTTGTCCTTTAGGGTGAAACACCCAAATATATTGTGACTGACCAAGGTCTGGTTTGATGACAGCTGTAAAGGGACACCGGGGAAAGCCTAGGGACGGAGTTAGGCTTGCAATAATCTCAGATAACAAAATCAGGTGAAGCATCTTTCAAGTTGGAAATGTATGCCTTCTCCAAGAGTCTGTTGGGAAAGAAGGGAGGTTCATTGGCATTTCTTTAAAAAATATATAAAGGGGCTCAATATCGCATGAGACTTCCCACCGCCGGCAGGATTCGCACTGATTTACCCGCCGCAACCAACACTTGGAAAATACGGTAAGATTTTGTCCTTGATCAATTTCTTGGTCTTTTCTTTGCTGGTTTAAAAAACCCGCCAATCCTCTTTTTGGCAACAAAAGCTTATTCTTTAATTTAATCCTATTCTTATTTTCTCTGGTTGGCTATAGAACTTTTTCAGTGGTTGCTTGGTTTCTCAAGGGAATGTTTATTAACTGGAAACGATGAATTATTTATTGAACTGTTTGCCTTTACCTATTTACTGTCACATCTTCTAATTTAATTTCCCAATCTACCTCAACCAACTCATTCCACATAACTAATTTGCTTTCCTTACATTTAAGACCCTAGTTTTGGACATCCCACTGAAATTAATGTGAAATCCCATCATATTATGACTACTCTTCTTGAGAGATCCTTTAACGTTACTGTGGTGAACCATAGATGGTTACCACTATGGGTACTGAACCATAGATGGTTATCACTATGGGTACTGAACCATAGATGGTTATCACTATGGGTACTTGTACATATGTTACTCTTGTTACTGTTGGGGTTAGGGTTGGGGTGTTCCACCTGTTGGTATTGTTCTGTGGTACACTCCGGTTGGCTCTGCCTTCCTATAGGAGTATAAAGGTCACTGCACTTCCTAGTGACCCTTTAGTCTGGGATTGTATTGTTATGCAGTATGCTCTATTCTTGTTGCTAATAAAAGCCTTTATTTCCCGGGTACGATCCAGCCTCCCGAGTGAATTAATCGCGCATCAGTTACATTACTAATTGGCCTGTCTCATTGCCTAGCTTCTGATCGAAAGTAGCCTGTTAGTAATAGGTTCCTCAACATACTGGGGGCGAATCTCCCATCCCACCGCCCTAATTTTTTAGTGCGTGGGCTGGGAGAATCACGTGTCTGCTGATTTGTGGGATTCGCACATGCGTTTCCGACACGTGCACATCTCCCAGCACCGGATATTCGGCGCCATCTGATTTGCGCTGGAAACCGGCAGGAAGACTGGGTAAGTTATTTAAATGTAATTTCAATGTTATTATCGGGCCCAGGACTGAATTCTCCGGGTCTGCTAGCATCTCCCACCCCGCCAGGAGTATTTCACTCCAGCGGGTTCAGACTAGCTTTGGGGAACCAGTGGGATGACCCCGCTGGAGTGAAGGGAGGCAATCAGGGCCCCCCAGGAGGTCAGGCTGCAGGGTTGGGGGGTGGGGCGGTGCTCCCTGGGCATAAGCACCCTGGCAGTGCCCAAGGGGCAAAGTGCCCATGCCCAGGGGGCACCTTGGCATTGCTCACCAGGCATGGGGCAGTGCCGAGAGGGTGGGGCCTACTGGGGCCGGAGCCGAGGGGCAATTGGTGAGGGTGGGACCAGGGTGGAGGATCCCGCTGCCACTCTGCCATTGCAATCGATGGGGGCTAGCGATCGGGGCGGGCTGGGGGGGGCGTCTGCCGGAGGAGGGGAGGGGGGGTTTATCTCCTGAACGGGAAGGTCTTTCCGGGGGGGGTGCAGGGGATCATCACTGCTGGGGGGGGGGGGTGGGGGGGGGCTAGAGATCGGGCAGTCTGGGACGGGACAGGGAGGTTTGGGGCTGGCCTGTGAATGGACGGAGGGCCATGATCGGCCCATGGGGATTTGGGAGTGTCGCGCTGCGGGGCCCCGGGCTAGCCAACGATCGAGCTGGCCAGCGATCGGGAGGATGACAATTCGGGGCCACTGTGCATGCACAGAGGCCCACTGGTTTCAGCCTGTCCAGCGGGAATAGGCCCCGGTACCTGAAATATAATGTTATTCACGCTGGTGGCCTCTGCCTTGCACAGAGTGTGGGAGATTCTAGTCTGAACTCCCACTGAAAAAAACAGCGTGAATTACTCTAGTTGTCTGCAAATTCTTCAAATTTTATTCTCGAATTTATTGTACAAAAATAATTTCACAAAATATTGAAAAGTATGCAAGGGGAATATTAGTTTCTCTACCTCATTCCAAAAGAATTTCTTGCTGAAAGTATATTATGAAAAACAGTGTAAAACTTGACTTCAAAAAGCACCTGAAATTTAAATTTTATTTCATATCATTTGGGTGGCCAAATGGTAAATTGTTATGTGCTGAGGAAAGACACAACTTCAAATTTAATTTTAAAATCTGTACCAAGAAATAGAAATAGATTTCCATTGAACAATAATTGTTATAAAATGTACAGATAACATAATCACAGATTTACTCATTTATTTCTCTTTCGGGTAAGTTTGATTTATGAAATAGCATTTAACCGCTTAAGAATTTAAATCCGAAACTTCGAACGAGGTTTTTAAAAATTCATTCTGCAGCTTGTTTATTGCATGCTTTAAATGGCTATTTTTGCTGACAACTGGCAATTTCTAGAATTTTCTTCTGATAAACATTATTTACGTTCAGGTAAACTGGAATGCTGACGGTTTATGTTATCCTGGATGGATTTCTCCGGCCGGTTAGGCCAGCGGGATTCTCTGGTCCCGCTGCAGTGAAGGGAGGTTTGGTTGAGTGTCAAATTCTCCGTCCTCACTGCCAGCGGTGGCCGAGATTTCATACGCAACAAATGTTATGCTTTTCGTCTGCACTGAAAGGGAATGTGATTCAGTTTTCTCTCTTAGGTCGAACAATTAAATACTTGTTAATTGTTTAATTGTTGAACTTCGACTGTTAAAAAAACTAAAACATGAATACTAATTACCTGAATAAAGAAAATAACTCAAGTGGGAAGAGACGCTAAAGAATCATCCTGACACAAGTTTTCTGAGCTGGATTCATTTCCAGTCATTTGAGGGCACTGTGAAATTACTGGGAAGGATATCACCTGGGAACCTAATCTTTTAAACAGGCTGAAGACTTCAAGTCAAAGTACTAATAAAGACACTGACAATTTTAGAGGGCACCTTCGCCACTCCCCTGTCCACCCCATTGATAGAATCATCATAGAATCCCTACAGTGCAGAAGGAGGCCATTCAAGCCATCGAGCCTGCACCGACAACAATCCCACCCTGGCCCTATCCCCGTAACCCCACATATTTACCTTGCTAATCCCCCTGACATCCCCCTAACACTAAGGGGCAATTTAGCATTAGCCAATCAACCTAACCCACAGACTTTTAGACTGTGGGAGGAAACCGGAGCAGCAAATTCCACACAGGCGGTCACCCAAGCCAGGAATTGAACCCGGGTCCCTGGCACTGTGAGGCAGCAATGCTAACCACTGTGCCACCATGCCGCCTCATTGAAACTTCACAGCATGGAAAATGTGTCAGTGAATTGTACACACAGGGCCCGATTTTACCATTTTAATTCTAAGTGCTGAATCTGGGCGTAATGCAGATCCGACTTGGAAATCTGCTTTCAGGCGCCCCCATACACACTCAGCCTGAAAAAAAATCATGAGTCTGAATCGTGCTGTGGGCGGGGCTTAGCACCCGAAACGATCGGAGCTCTGAACTGCACATGCACAGTTAGAATAAAGCGCGCCTGTGTCAGATCGCTCCCGGGCTGCAGAAAGCGGAGAAAGCAACCCGGGAGCGAAAAGCGGGAGCGATGGCCCCCACAGACATCACTGTCCCCCTTATCCACCCACTCCTCCCGCTACCCACATGCATCGCTGTCCCCCTTATCCACCCCTCCACCACCCACACACATCACTGTCCCCCTTATTCACCCCCCCCACTACCCACACACATCACTGTCCCCCTTATTCACCCCCCCCACTACCCACACACATCACTGTCCCCCTTATCCACCCCCCCACCACCCACACACATCACTGCCCCCCTTATCCACCCCCCACCACCCACACACATCACTGTCCCCCTTATCCACCCCCCCACCACCCACACACATCACTGTCCCCCTTATCCACCCCCCCACCACCCACACACATCACTGTCCCCCTTATCCACCCCCCCCCACTACCCAGACTGATCACCACCCCAGCCCCCTCCCCCCCCACCAATCGCCGGCAGAGTGGCAGCGGATCCCCCTGCCCCCCTGCCAGAAATCCATCTGACCCCCCACCCCCCCAGAGATACATCTTACTCGCCTCCCTCCTCCCCACCCCAGACAACGATGTGGCCTCACTCCCCCCCCTTCCTCCGCCCCCCCCCAGAGAATGATCTGGCCTCACTCACCCCCCCCTTCCCACCCCCCAGACAACAATCTGACCTCACTCATCCCCCCCAGAGAATGGTCTGGCCTCACTCCCCCCATCCCCCATCTGCCCCCCCCGGACAACAATCTGGCCTTACTCATGTCCCCCGCCCCCCCCCCAGAGAATGGTCTGGCCTCACTCCCCCCCTCCCCCCCCAGAGGAACATCTGATCCGCCTCCTCCTCCCTCCCCACCAGATAATGATCAACCCTCCCCGCCTTCCCCCCCCACCACCAGACAACAATCAGCCCTCCCCCCCCCGCCGACAACCAGAGATACATCTGACTCGCCTCCTCTTCCTCCCCCCCACAACCAGACAACAATCTGACCTCACTCCCCTCCCCCCCCACCAGAGAATGATCTGACCCACCTCCCTCCTCCCCCCACCACTGATCTGAGTCAGAGAGCCGTTGGAAGCTCTGAACACGCTCTTCAGCTGCTGGAGCGCCCGATTCAGACTTTTATTCAGCAGGTTCATTATGGTGCGGTTCCGGGTTGGTGAACGTGGTGGTAAAGAGGAAAATGCTGATAATGTTGGGCGGGCAGTTCATTAATTCAATTTAAATGCATGCAAATACATTTAAATCGCCGTTGCGCCCGTTTTGGGCACGAAGCGGATCGCCGCCATTCCCGGGTTTCGGTAAAGTGGCAATCTGCACAGACGCGGGTGCGGATCGCATTAATGGCCTCACACCCGATTTTACCATGTCTTCACGCCCGTTAATGGTAAAATCGGGCCCACAGTTTACAATTTTTCATTCAATAATATGAATGGATGGAAAAATGTTCAATAAAAATGAGGCAAGTGCACAGGTTGACAGGTGGGAAATGCAAGACCTGCAGCACATAAAGAGCAGCACTGTCCCTGTCACCAGGACAAATCAGTTGTATACGGTCAATTTCTGCAACGCATAAGATACGAAGTGCTCTTACTTGGAATGGAAGTGCCATTGGGTTGCTATTAGTGACTAAGAGAAACAGAGAGTCAGAGAGGGCGAAGAATGATGGACCGAGGACCAGAAAGGATAAGGAGTGGAATGAGAAGTGGACTGTAAGACAGAGGTCACAGATGGAATGAAAGGGGGAACAAAGCACAGAGGGAGGAAGAAAGAAAGAGAATGGTGGAACATGATAAAATACAATCTGGAAGTTGGAAACAAAGATTGTCAGATGTTGCATGCCTCTGCCAAGGCTAAAACTTGCTTATGATTGTGTACTATAGAATCCGTCGTTAAATAATTGAGAATAGCAATGAGGATCAATGTTCCCTGCAAAGGTTTGTTGGTTAGTGTGGTCAGTTGTTTCAGCAAGAACAGCTATTTCAATGCATGATATGTTTTACGTTTATTTTTGCTTAGCCACTGTAACGAGGTCCATGTGATTCCTTGTATCTCTGGTTAACCTGGTGTTGTTAAACTTCTTACTGTATTCCTTGCAGGAACATTTTGCATAGCTTTTGAATTTTGAAATGTTTGCCAAACTGGGGGAAAATTTAAAAAAAACTATTAGCTTTCATGTCGGAAGAAGTGTTTTGTTTTGTCTTCCCTCACAGGAATGGGAATGACACATCTTTGAGTAATTATCACGTTATTTTAAATCTGAATGTGAGGCAGTGTAGTCATTTATTGTTTACTTCTGGCTTCAGTGCAGCAATGACAAGCTATATATAGTGACAAAATCATGCTTTTATAAACTTTTCTGAGAATAATATTGTCTTTATTCTCTTTCAAGTCACGGCGAGGCTAATAGGCCAAATTTAGATAGGCCATTCAAAAAACCGCAATGAGGAGTTAAAAGAGTACTCAGAAAATTCCCCAGTGTTTTTTATCAAATTTTATCAGGAGCTGAGGGACTGGTAGACCTGTCCAATATTAAAAAAACAGATAGTTGAAAGCATGAAAGAACACTGGTTTATCAGTCTATGAAAAGTAAAGTTATCATTTCAGCTAAAGACACATCATTAGAATTAACAAAGGGACTTCCCCTGATGCAACAACCAGAAACATTTACCTGGCATTTCCTTTTTAGCCCTGATGGATCTAGTTTGATTTTCAAGCATTTGCTATTCTAATTTCAGATTTGCTGCTTTCATAAACTTTTTTTTACCTCTGCTTGAATGATATTTTCCACAGCTGTTATTCCTTCACTGTGTGATGAGAGATGTTATTATTTTTATTATTTCTGGTGTTTATTTGGTTATTCTGTGAAGCAGGCTTATGTAGAACTAATTTAATTAAGCTGTGGGCAGACTGCGTGGTAGGTTTGGAGACTTGAATGAGTGTAGTTGTGAAAGTCATGCATTTGAAGTAGATATGACAAGTGAATTTTCTCTATGTAAGCAAGCAGAAGGTGGAAATTTGCATGAGGAGATAAGTTGTTTTCAGTTGTTAAATGTGAAAGGGAAGTAAAAATATTTTTACAGTTTGCAAAGGTTTCATAAGCAAGCAAGGAGACGTTATTGATCTGAAAGTGGGGGCAATTGGGAGAACAAGGAAGACTTTATACTCAGAGAAAGATACATTTCAAAGAGGGACTAAGAACAATGGAATCAAAGACGAAAGAGAAAAAGGTACTTCAGGAAAGGTGTTGAGAACTGTGTTTGGTTGGCGATGTGAAAATTTCCTGGGGTTGACTGAAGATCACCTGCTAGCAACATCTCTGGATTGGAAGAGATTAAATCAGCCACCCAGTTAAGCCACAAAGTTCTTGAGGCTGCAAAAAGTCTGTGTTTTGAAGTTTTTAAAATTCCTATAGAAGAGTGGGACAGTGAGAAGTCATGTGATATAACTTTCCCATAGCAACAGTGGTTGCGTTGTGGCAATATTACCGGAATTGTGATAAACATCTACGATGGGTCGTTGCTTAAATGGATTGTCGTGCGCCTGACCAATTATGAAATATTTTTGAGGGAATATTTTGTAAGACTAATTTTAATTCTGTAAATGTAATCTTGTCTGTTGAAGTTTGATGTTTAAAATCCCAAAATTGGAATTTGTGGCTTCTGAATTCAGTAAACCTATCTCCTCATTGTGAGAATACAAAAAAAGAGTTGTGATATGTGTGTGAAGTTTCCCTTTCGGAATTAGTTTATGCAAACAATTAACATCAGCTGGATCATAACAACAGAGTGCATTTGTATCATAGGCTGATGATGATTTTCTAATTGTGCAATGAAAGGTTCAGGAGTGCAAACTACTTTGTTTATGTTCCTCACTAAGGTGACGTTGCCTCTTATTGTGAGGATTGACGGTCCCTGAAAAGTGATAAACCACTCTAAGCTTGAGCCCAGATACAAATCACTTGAGAGATTGGGGCCACACATCTTAGTCTTTGCTTCCTCAAAATGGATGCCACATGCTATGAAAGAAGCATCAACCAACAAGCCAAGTTTCCCTTTGGGATTTGTGTTTGCGCAGCAATTAACATCTGCTGGATCTGAGAGCAACAGGCACATCATGATCCCTGCACTCGTTTTGCTGTTGATGTCTGAGGTAATATTCTACCTGTTTTAAAGATTTAAGTGAAATATTGTGGCATACGATTCTCTCATAGCAATTACCAAACAGAGTTTGTGGCTAGCTTCCCTTGCAAGTTACCAAAAGCTCACTGGTTATGTGACCAATCTAAAGCACAATATAGGAAACAATTTAGGCTAAGACTTAAATAGACTCAAAACTTTTTAACAGTAACTCTAAATGTGGTCCAGATTAGGACCATAGACGACTGATGGCTTTATAGTTTAACCTGTTGATTGTTTTATTTTTCTGAAAATGTTCTCATTTGCTTCAGATAAAATAATGGTTTCTAAAAGAGAAGAAAAAGATGCTTACAATTGTAGGATTAGAAGGAGGTTGAAGACACAACTCATATACTTGTTCAGGAAAAGGACACCCAGTACGTGCAAGTTTGGCATTTGTTCCTCCTCAGAATGGTCAACTCCATTATTTTGGTGCAACAATACATGATCTGCAATTTAACAAAGGTTACAATGGTGAAGGTGATTAAATAAGCAATGATTTAAAAGTTCACTCTCACAGGAGTTGTTTTAAAATTAAGAAATATTCCTGAACGCAGTTGGAGTAACTGTAATAGTAGTAACAAAAATACTTCTTAAAAACAGCAAAATGCACAGAAAATTACATCTAAAATAGCAAAAATGATTCTTCTTCTTTTCAAACAAATCTTTTGAATGATACTCTTAAGGAAAACCAACCAAGAGAGGATGCACAAAAATATTTGGCGGGATTTTACGGCCTCGCTACTCCCGGAACTGTAAAATTGCCGTGGTGGGCTGGACAGTAAAATTCTCTCACAGTCTCGCGACCAAAATAACAGCCAGTTCTCACCGGCGGGATCTTCTCGTCCCACCGACGGTGCATCCCTGCCGTGAGTTTCCCAGCACCAGTCAATGGGAAATCACACTGACAGCGGCGAGACTGGAAGATCCCGCTACCAGCAAACAGCGCGCTGCCTTCCACTGTGAGAAATACTCTGTGCGGAGGCCAGAGAATTGCCCCCCCGCCCCCATCCCCATCAACTTTGTTGCTTTGACTCTCATAATAAGTTTGTTGGAGAAGATTGTAAATGATAGGAGCTGGAAAAGTGAGAGCTGCGATCACCTTTTCTCCAGTTTTAAAAATTCCCTTGAAACTTACTTTGTTGACCATGCCTTAACTTTCTACATCCTGTTCAAAGTTCACCAAGCATCAATAACAAACTATCCCACAGATCTTACTATCTCTTCAGTTGAAGCTCAGTGCCTCTCTACTGAATATATAATCTAATACTCAGAGAGTGTCAGTGTTCGTAATCTCCTTAATCCAGAATTGATGAAAGATCATTGGCTCTGTTTCTCTCTCCCACTCAGATGCTGCCTGATCAACTGCATTTAAAATTTTTATTTCAGGCTTCTAACATCCTCAGTACTTTGCTTTTATTTAGGATGCAGGAACTGATGGGTTAGACTTGCTTTATTGGTTGAAATTAAACCCACTGTTGTTACAAACACATTGAAGGATATTTTGCAGTATTAATCTTATTAGTATTAATTTCTGAACAATAGAAAACATTTAAAATGACAAAGTTTGTTTGACACAATACCAAACTATAACTAAAAAATACCAACAGTTTATATTTTCCTTTTAACATCCAATTTAGGATTAACTGGAATTGATAAAGTGCTTTTCAATTAGAAAGTGACAGGAAAGCTTTTTATTTGTCAAGAGTTGCAGTTTCAGAGACATACTGTACTACTGCTTTTGAGTACGAAACTGCATGGATTAAAGCATAACTTCACATTTCATGGATATTTATGTTTAAGATTCCAATTATCTCCATTTAAAGTTTAAGGTTTATTTATCAGAGTCACAAGTAAGCTTACATTAACACTGCGGTGAAGTCATTGTGAAAATCCCCTAGTCGCTACACTCTGGCACCTGTTCAGGTACACTGAAGGAGAATTTAGCATGGCCAATGCACCTAACCAGCACGTCTTTCGGACTGTGGGAAGAAACCAGAGCATCCGGAGGAAGTACATGCAGACACGGGGAGAACGTGCAGACTCTGCACAGTGACCCAAGCCAGAATCGAACCTGCCTCCCTGGCGCTGTGAGGCAGCAGTGCTAATCACGGTGCCACCCTGCTGCCCAATGAGCAAAATACCAATGAAAAGGATTAGTTTACAGATATATTACTTTGATCCACCAACAGTTCAGACAAGTTCTGTAACTGGTGAAATGTGTCAAAATATGTGAAACAAATCGCTCTTGTACATTTTCACTGGCAAGGTTGACTACAGCGTCCTAGCCAACATTTTGTAAAATGAGTACTAGAAAACACATCCAATGGCAGATATTCATACCAGTAAATCATCAAATGAATTAGCAGAAATAGAACTCATACAGATGGTGGAGCAGGGGTCGGGACAGTTCCCATTGTGTTCATCACTGTACAAATCTAAATCCATTTCTGGAAAGCTGAATCAAACACATGTGAAAATTAATGCTAACAAGTTGTTAACCACAACAACAAAGGTCAGCTCCTAAACAATGGACCCCGGAGTGAACAAAATAAGAGTACAGCATGCTGTTAAAATTACACCTTAGAAAAAGCACTTTTCACAACCACAGACAGCTCAAAGTGCTTTCCAACTAACAGTGTACTTTGCAAATGTAATCAATGTTGTGTATGTAAGACAGCAGCCAATTTGCACTCATCACACTCCCACAAGCAGCAATGTGATAATGACGAGGTGATCTGCTTTTGTAATGTTGCTTGAGGAATAAATATTGGCCAGGATGCTGGGGTTTTCATTGCTTTTCGTTATAATAATGCGAGGGATCTTTTACGTCCATAGAAACATGGAAAAAGGGAGCAGGAGTCAGACACTCGGCCCATCCAAGTCTTCTCCACCATTCATTATGATCATGGCTGATTATTCAACTCAATAGCCTGATCCCACCTTCCCCCCTTATCCTTTCATCCCGTTCTCCCCAAGAGCAGTATCTAACTCCATCTTGAAAACATACAGGGGGGACTTTTCCCGTCCTACCCACAACGGGAATTGTAGCGGACGGGGGGAGGGGACCATGCAAAGGTCAATTGACCTTGGGCGGAATTCTCCGGTTTTGGAGCGAGCGTGGCCGGAGAATCCCATCCACAATATTTTCACCTGTGTGGTTTAATGTCTCACCTGGAAGATGGCAACTCTGCCAGCTCCTTGAATACTGCAACCTTGATTTTTGTGCTCTTGTTCTAGAGCAGGACTTGAACTTGGAATCTTGTGACTCAGAGGTGAGCAGGTGACCAAAGTTAAACAGAGGAGAACAATTGCAAAAAAAAAGTGGGGAAGTTGGCAGGAATGGATTGGCCAATAATTTTAAATCTCGCCTGATTGTACTTTCTATTGAATTATCCCCCAGAAGGCACTGTGTGCAACTAGGGGCATAAAACAGGCACAACAATGTCCAATTTCCACTTCATTGCCATCTTAGTTACAAATGGTTTGTGCTATATTCAATGGGTGTATTCGGGCTTGTGCTATTTTTGGTGCATTTTATATACAACTTAATATAAAGCATGACATGCATAGATACAGGGCGGGATTTTATGGCCTCGCTTGTCCCAAAGCTGGACCTTCTCATTGTCCACCCCTCGCCCGCTCCGATTCCCATGGCGGGCGAGGCTGTGGAATTCCGGCGACAGTTTCCCCATTCTAAATATTTGTGTAAGCAATAGCTTCCATTGTGTTGACATAAAAAGCTAAACTAGAAACAAAGCTTCTGAACAGAACTATGCACCATAATCATGATTTTCTACATTACAAACATTTTTATGTGATTAATATGTCAGGCTACAGATGCTTAATATGGAAAATGTTAGTGATTGAAGTGACGAGGATTTGGGGCATTTCAAATTTTTGGGAGCCACCAGTCTTTTAGCAATTCAATCAGAAAGATGGTGGGGAGAGGGGGATTGATGACCTTACTGGCTCGTCATGCCGGTCAATGGGTGAAACAAGCTGGTACGATTGCGCAAGAGGCAAAAAATCAGATTCACGCCCGGTTTCTTGCCTCTCACGATCTTACCGGCCCCGGATTTCCAGTGTGATCAGCCTCATGCGCTTAGGCTGATTTAAATATTAAAATCTGCATTTCCACACAATTAGTAAGCCCGGGACGCAATCGTATGGGCTCATTTGGCAAGGTTCATGTATGGTCCCCATCAATGGGTGGGGCCGGGGGCCCTGGAGGCCCTCCTGGTGGTCGGGGGCAGGTTGGGCAGTGCCAGCCTGGTACTGCCAGCCTGGCACCCTGGCACTGCCCACCAGGCACTGGACAGTGCCAAGGGATGGGGCAGGGGCTAAGGGGAGGTGGGTGGGGGAGCTGCGCACTCTGCAACTGAGGATCAGCTGTAATCGGCTCAGTGGGGGAGGGAGCTGCACACTTTCAATTGGCGATCGGCTGGGGCGACAATCAACCGGGTTGGGGGCAGGTGGGGGGGGGGGGGTGGAGGCAGGGATCGACTGGGTCGGGGGGGATTATCTAGGGGAATGGGGGGGGGGTGCGATTGGCTGGGGAGGTCAGCGATCGGAGGGTGGAGAGGGGGGCGTGCAACATCAGGGGGGAGGGGGGCATGACTGACACAGAGCAGCCAGTTGTTCAGCGAGAATAGACTCTGTGCACTGCCTCTACTGGCAGAAATTAGATGGTGACTCAGTTTTGCACTAAGTGGCGCAGGATTTCATTTGTAGTCTCGCCCAAAAAAAGAATCTGAAACTCTCCCGTTTTCACACTCGTTTGGCAGAATTTACTTGGTAAGATATTGGTAAGAATACAAAGTGATTATCTTAACTGGTTTTCCAGTCCTGCCCGCCCACCCAGGACAGGAAATTCCCACCTGAGGTCAACGGACCTTTCAACGGTCCGTTAATTTATCCATCCCTGCCTGCGACGATTCCCAGAGTGGGCGGGATCGGAAAATTTTACCCCAGAATATTTTTTTAAATGTGTTTTTGGAATAATGAGTTTTGGTATATTAACAGAGTTCCTGAAATATTAAAGAATTGTAAATCATTTAACCTTGTGTAAGCTTCTCAGGTGAGTTAATATTAGAATGAATCCCAAGTGTAGAGGTGCTAAATAGATTTGATTGACTGAGATGGGAAGATGGCTGTAGAGGCAGATCGGGGATCACGAGGAAGGCAACCCAAGCAGGAAAGAAGCACGAGGAAGGAGGGGAAGTTGTCCTCTAGAATCAAGCAAAATATTGGAAATAACATTTGTGTTATAGTTGAAAACAAAAGGAACATATCTGAAGGATTTAAATAATATGTTGTATCTGTTGCAAAAACACAGCTGAGTAATGAAATCAAGGAGGTGCAACAGTGCCATCCAATGTGAGGGGCCTGTTTGTTGTAGCATGAAGTAAATGTTGGCGCAAGGCTTTTCAGTTATCAATATTCACATAATGGCGTTACTCCAAAATATTCAATTTGATTTATTATTGTATTAGTATAAAGTGAAAAGTATTTTTTCTTCCGCACTATACAAAGCATACCATACACAGGGAAGGAAAGGACAGTGTGCAGAATGTAGTGTTACAGTGATAGCTAGGGTGTAGAGAAAGATCTATTTAATGCAAGGTTGGTCAAATCAAAAGTCTGATGGCAGCAGGGAAAAAGCTGTTTTTGAGTCGGTTGACACGTGACCTCAGACTTTTGTATCTTTTTCCCGATGGAAGGTGGAAGAGAGTATGTCCGGGGTGCATGGGGTCCTTGATTATGCTGGCTGCTTTTCCGAAACAGGAAGTGTAGACAGTGTCAATGGATGGGAGGCTGGTTTGATGATCCTTTATAGTTTATTGTGGTCTTGGACAGAGCGAAAGCCATACTAGGCTGTGATACAACCAGAAATAATGCTTTCTATGGTGCATTTGTAGAAGTTGGTGAGAGTTGTAGTGGACGTGCCAAATTTCCTTAGTCTCCTGAGAATGTTGAGGCATTGGTGGGCTTTCTTAACTATAGCATTGGCATGGAGGGACCAGGACAGGTTACTGGTGATCTGGACACCTAAAAACTTGAAGGTCTCGACCATTTCTTCTTCGTGCCCATTGATGTAGACAGGAATAAAAATGTGTACAGGAAAACTTTTAGTATATCTTAGATAGACATTATATGGATTATATCGACATATAGACATTATATAGGATTGAGAATGACTTGCTTCCACTCAATGGGCTTGGAGAACTCTGATAGTTCAATGCGTGATCTGCAGACTCGGCCACATGGCGGGGCAGCACATGTGAAAGTAAAAACTTGCACAGTCATGCACTTTAAAAAGTAATGCTATGTAATATAATCGCTGATTACAACTGTGCACTCACAATATATTCATGCATCTAGCCAACTTAACAATAATCAAAAGAAATTGCATGATAGATTTGTTATTAAAACAAAGATTGTGGCATTTGCACAATGCAGATTTATGTTTATGAATCAAGTAACCATAAGCTCAAATGAATACAGTCTGACTGCGTGAACACTTGTCTCATGCATAGATCCTTGCAAGTGATAATTAACTCTTCATTCGAGTGGTTTGAAAATATCACTCAGCATTGAGATTGTGACAATGTTCCTGCTAAGTTGCGCACTCATCGTGGCATGAATGGTATCACGCAGGGACAAATAACAGGTGTGCGCAGTAGCACAAAAAAAAAGAAAAAGCAGGCTGCCTGCATAAGACCATAAGACCAAGGAGCAGAATTAGGCCACTCGGCCCATCGAGTCTGCTCCGCCATCCAATCATGGCTGATATTTTTCTCATCCCCATTCTCCTGCCTTTTCCCCATAACCCTTGATCTCCTTATGAATCAAAAACCTATCTATCTCTGACTTAAAGACACTCAATGACCTGGCCTCCACAGCCTTCTGCGGCAAGCAATTCCAGAGATTCACCACTCTCTGGCTGAAGAAATTCCTCCTCATCTCTGATTTAAAGGATCGTCCCTTTAGTCTGAGATTGTGCCCTCTGGTTCTGGTTTTTCCTACTAGTGGAAACATCCTCTCCACGCCCACCCTATCCAGGCCTCACAGTATCCTGTAAGTTTCAATAGGATCCCCCCTCATCCTTCTAAACTTCAACGAGTACAGACCCAGAGTCCTCAATCGTTCCTCATACGACAAGCTCTTCATTCCAGGGATCATTCCTGTGAACCTCCTCTGGACCCTTTCCAAGGCCAACACATCTTTCCTTAGATATGGGGCCCAAAACTGCTCACAATACTCCAAATGGGGTCTGACCAGAGCCTTATACAGCCTCAGAAGTACATCCCTGCTCTTGTATTCTCGCCCTGTCGACATGAATGCTAACATTGCATTTGCCTTCCTAAGTGCCGACTGAACCTGCATGTTAACCTTAAGGGAATCTTGAACAATGACTCCCAAGTCCATTTGTGTTTCTGATTTCCTAAGCATTTCCCCATTTAGAAAAGTCTATGACTCCATTCCTCCTTCCAAAGTGCATAATCTCACACTTTCACACATTGTATTCCATCTGCCACTTCTTTGCCCACTCTCCTAACCTGTCCAAGTCCTTCAGCAGCCCCCCTGCTTCCTTAATACTACCTGTCCCTCTACATATCTTTGTATCATCTGCAAACGTAGCAACAGTGCCTTCACAGTTCCTTCCTCCAAATCGTTAATGTATATTGTGAAAAGTTGTGGTCCCAGCACTGACCCCTGAGGCACACCACTAGTCACCGACTGCCATCCTGAGAAAGACTCCTTTATCCCCACTCTCTGCCTTCTGCCAGTCAACCAATCCTCTATCCATGCCAGGATCTTACCCTTGACACCATGGGCACTTAACATATTGAACAGTTTTCTATGAGGCATCTTGTCAAAAGCCTTTTGGAAATCTAAATAAATCACGTCCACTGGTTCTCCTTTATCTAACTTCCTTGTCACCTCCTCAAAGAACTCTAACAGATTTGTCAGACATGACCTCCCCTTGACAAAGCCGTACTGACTCAGCCCTACTTTATCATGCACTTCCAAGTACTCTGCGATCTCATCTTTAATAATGGACGGCTTTAATAATGGATACAGCAACTTCCATTATTGGGAACATTGCTTGTAGGTATCATCAGCCCCAGTCTCCTTCTCCTGTGCCTCCAGTTCCCAAGGCTGTCCCCAATACTGACAAGTCAGTGCCCAAAGAATGGCTTGAATTTTCTGTTCCCTTTAGCGTCGGGTGGGTTCAGCGATGGGAGCAGAAAATAGCGTGAGGAGGTCAAATTGTGTTTTACGTCGGTGTGAAAGCTTGCTATTATCACCTTCCCCCTGTCAGTGTCAGGCTGCATTTCCCACCATTCAATGTCATTATAATAAATTTGCATCTCATTATCAGACCAATATGCTGGAATCATACCACCCCCTCACTCATTTAAAAATCTATCCACGGTGACGTCTGACAGAACGATGCAAATCACAGCGAGCTTCAAAAGGCATGCACCTGGCGAGCACCCCTCCGAGGACAGCAAGGAGGTGAACGTAGCACTCACGGAACGATTCTGCATATTAAGGAGCCTGACTCAGGAGTACCAGCTCCGAATGGGGTTGACCAATCTTTCACCCAGGAGTATTGGCTCGACTAGGCAGTGGGGGTTGGGAGAGGGGAGGGGGGGGGGGGGACGGACAACCAGCCTTTGCCTCAGAGACAGCACAGACTTGAATAAGGAGCTGTTGAGCTAACACTGTTGGGAAACGAGGCTAATACTGAAAGAGAGCCTATCCAGAGGGTACCAGCAGTAAGACTCCAGGTCACCAGGGGTGAGAGTCCAGTCCATGGTACCGGGGGGGGGGGGGGGGGAACAGAAACAGCTCCAGAGTACTGAGGGGTGGGGGGGGGGGGGGGGAGGGGTGAGGGGGGAATGGTTCCAAGGTAGCGGCGGT
The DNA here is from genome assembly GCF_964213995.1 of Mustelus asterias. Lineage (NCBI taxonomy): Eukaryota > Metazoa > Chordata > Chondrichthyes > Carcharhiniformes > Triakidae > Mustelus > Mustelus asterias. Next base: position 42,695,575 of record NC_135803.1, read on the forward strand.
AGGGAAGACTCCAGGGTAACAGTGGGGTGGAATACTCCAGGGTACAAGGGGGGGAAGACTCCAGGGTAACTCGGGATGGGGGCAGGGGGGTGGAGGAAAGACTCAAGGTACCATACTCTTGGCATAATATTCTTATAAAACATCCAATTCACCATTTTATATGAGGTCTGCTAGCTATGTCTAAAATTTCAAGCTCAGATGAATAAACCTAGCGTCACAAGCCTGGTAATTGTGTAGACTTAGAGACCAATTACCAAACCTACCCATTTTCTTCTGTAGATTTCAAACATTAAACCTCAATATAACATTTGCATAAAAGTTCAGACAAGTACACAACACATTCTCGAGTATTAATAATGTCAATAACAAATCTCCCTATCATCCATACCAATGGCTATGCTCAGAAACACATTCATTTATATGGATGTGTTATCAAACTTTACGTATCAAAGGTCATTAAAAATTGAAGCTTTAGTCCTTTTATGACCACAAATTTTGCCGAGGCTTTAATGAAATACAATATTTAACACCATGACAGAAATGAATTTATGAACTCATCTCTGCTTTGTACATTCATGCCAATGTTAAGTTATTCATTCACGAACCGCATTAATAAATCTGCCATTAACCAACAAAATGCCCACCGATCAATGTTTATTTATCTAGCAAAAATCCATTAAAGCAATCATATCTATAAAACTGTTTGACATGCTATATAACATTTTTGGCCTTACCATCAGTTTCTTAATCCCAAATATACTTCCCTCAGCAGAAATCCATTAATTTCTATTAATTCCATCCAGTTTAAAATATTGCAGAATTTAACAAGTTCTCCCCACCTACAGATGAACATTGAAATATGATGAATTATTGGAAGCGATGATTTAAGCACTTTGTTAGAAATTTTCCAATGTAACATTTTGCGACAAAATAATTCCATTAAATATGGAGATTACAACCAACACATTCTCTGCGTCACAGTAATTGTATTTTATTTATCAATCCAATGTAATCAGTGGTGTTCTCAGCTTCTAGTTGTATTATTACATTTTATACCTTTCTCTGCATCTCCGACTCCTCGTTCCAGCTTTAGATTTTTGAGAGGTAAAAAATGAGCGTTATACTGAAAATACTAGCATCCACCCTAACCATGTCACCAGTCTCTATTCTTCCAATCTTCATTAGAAGGGCAAAAAGGGGTCACGAAATGTCCTTGGCAGACAGGATTAAGGAGAATCCCAGGGCATTTTATTCATACGTTAGGAACAAAAGGGTTGTCAGGGAAAAAATTGGACATCTCAGGGACAAAAGTGGGGAATTATTCTTAGAGCCTAAAGAAGAAGGGGAGATCCTAAATGAATACTTTGCGTCGGTATTCACAAAGGAAAGGGATGTGTTGACTGGGAGTGTCTCGGAGGGGAGTATTGACCCGTTAGAGAAAATCTCCATTACAAGGGAGGAAGTGTTAGGTTTTTTAGGGAATATAAAGACTGACAAATCCCCAGGGCCTGATGGAATCTATCCAAGGCTGCTCAGGGAGACGAGAGATGAAATCGCTGGGCCTCTGACGCAAATTTTTGTCTCGTCACTGGACGCAGGTGAGGTCCCAGAGGATTGGAGGATAGCTCATGTGGTCCGGTTATTTAAGAAGGATAGGAAGGATAACCAGGAAATTATAGGCCGGTGAGCTTGACGTCAGTGGTGGGGAAGTTGTTGGAGAGGATTCTTAGAGATAGGATGTATGCGCATTTAGAAAGGAATAAACTCATTAACGATAGTCAGCATGGTTTTGTGAGAGGGAGGTCATGCCTCACTAACCTGGCGGAGTTTTTTGAAGAAGTGACTAGAATGGTTGACGAGGGAAGGGCCATGGATGTCATCTATATGGACTTTAGTAAGGCGTTTGATAAAGTCCCTCATGGTAGGTTGGTGCAAAAGGTTGGATCTCATGGGATAAAGGGGGAGGTGGCTAGATGGGTGGAGAACTGGCTTGGTCACAGAAGACAGAGGGTGGTAGTGGAATGGTCTTTTTCCGGCTGGATGCCTGTGACTAGTGGCGTTCCTCAGGGCTCTGTATTGGGACCTCTGCTGTTTGTGATTTATATAAACGATTTGGAAGAAGGTGTAACTGGGGTGATCAGTAAGTTTGCGGACGACACGAAAATGGCTGGACTTGCAGATAGTGAGGAACATTGTCAGAGGCTACAGAAGGATATCGATAGGCTGGAAATTTGGGCAAAGAAATGGCAGATGGAGTTCAATCCAGATAAATGTGAAGTGATGCATTTTGGTAGAACTAACGTACGGGGGAGCTATACGATAAATGGCAGAACGATAAAGGGTGTAGATACGCAGAGGGACCTGGGTGTGCAAGTCCACAGATCCTTGAAGGTGACGTCACAGGTGGAGAAGGTAGTGAATAAGGCATATGGCATGCTTGCCTTTATAGGACGGGGCATAGAATATAAAAGTTGGGGTCTGATGTTGCGGTTGTATAGAACGTTGGTTCGGCCGCATTTGGAATACTGCGCCCAGTTCTGGTCGCCACACTACCGGAAGGACGTGGAGGCTTTGGAGAGAGTACAGAGGAGGTTTACCAGGATATTGCCAGGTATGGAAGGGCTTAGTTATGAGGAGAGATTGGGTAGACTGGAGTTGTTCTCACTGGAAAGACAGAGGATGAGGGGTGACTTAATAGAGGTGTATAAAATTATGAAAGGCATAGATAGGGTGAACGGTGGGAAGCTTTTTCCCAGGTCGGTGGTGACATTTACGAGAGGTCATAGGTTCAAGGTGAGGGGGGGGAGGTTTAACACGGATATCAGAAGGACGTATTTTACGCAGAGGGTGGTGGGGGCCTGGAATGCACTGCCGGCCAAGGTGGTGGAGGCGGACACACTGGGAATGTTTAAGACTTATCTAGATAGCAACATGAACAGAGTGGGAATGGAGGGATACAAAAGAATGGTCTAGTTTGGGCCAGGGAGCGGCACGGGCTTGGAGGGCCGAAGGGCCTGTTCCTGCGCTGTATTGTTCTTTGTTATTACTTAATTTTGTATCTTGAATATGTTTCAGAAGCAGTTGCTATTGTGGATCTTATGTGATGTTATCATTGAGAGTCGAGAGGCAGATTCTTTTAAACACAGTTAGACTGTGCAACAGAAAGTATCTTACCAGGACCACTGACTTACATTTTGACCTACTGAATGGGCGGGAGTTTACAGCCTCACTCTGACAAGACCGGAAATTCCCACCCGAGGTCAATGGTGATTTCTGTTGCCGAACCCTCGCCCGCTCCAATTCTGTGGCGGGCGAGGTGGTAAAATTCCAGCCACTGTGTTTTTACTCTGAAATTATACTGGTACTTTGGACATTAAAATCTTCAATTTAGCCAAATATAAAAGCAAAATACTGCAGATGCTGGAATCTGAAACAAAAAGAGAAAATTCTAGAAAATCTCAGCAGGTCTGACAGCATCTGTGAAGAGAGAATGTTTTGAAACTTTGACTCTATTCTCTCTCAACAAATGCTGTCAGACCTGCTGAGATTTTCCAGCATTTTCTGTTTTTGTCTTCAATTTAGTCCATTGGTTTTGGTAGTTAGTATATCTTCATTACCTATGCGCTATACTGAATTTGCACCTCAACATTATAAAATCCAGAATATTTATCAAGATGATAGGCAAGATATGTATAGCATTAAGGCGATTACTTGGGCCTGGAACGAAACCAATGTAGAAGATCATGCAAATTGATTGGCAACTTTCCTTCATTACAACAGTCAATGTGCTTCAAAAAAGTACTTAATTGGCTGCAAAGTTCCATCAAGTGTAAACCAAGTTTCTGCAATTTTTAATGCTGGTTTAAAAACATCCCACTGGAATCCGGCTCCACCCACAAGAATGGCTACACCCCGCAGATTGAAATAATGAGCGTGGTGAATCTCTGTGGATTGAGCCAATTTGCAACCATTCAAAGAAGCTCTTCAAATTAAGTTAGTTTTATATTTTAGGCACAGAGGCACATCTTAACAGCATTGAAACTTTAAAAAGCATTACATTTACAAATAAACCAATTAGTGTACACCAATGCAATTAGTAATGGTTAAATACTTTTTTAAAGTGAGTTTTTTTTCATGAAGCATTTTTTGATTTGAGTTATTATTGTTTTACACCGCCGGGTTTCCCGAATTTTGGCTCCATGAGGTTTTCTGCACCCGCCTGTCACCAAACGCGCCACACGCAGGATGGGAGAATTTCACCCATCCACGTATGTTCTAATGAACTCCTTCCACTCAGAACTGGGAAATTACTGCAAATTTAGGAGTATAAATTAACACTGCATATTTCTACAGCCCCAAAATCCATGTTTTTGTGTATAGTTAGTGTGTGAGTCGACCCCTCTTTTCAGGTACAACATGTTACACTTACATTAGAAGAGGAGTCAACTTTAATTTTTCACCCCATAAATGCAAGTTTTACTTACCAGTACGTTATTACTGGGGACAAGGGATTAAGCAGGCAATACAGGCAGTGGTGCAAAGATGTGTTGGTGTTTAAGACACACCCTCTTTTTGCAATGGATGCCAACAACATTTCATGGCATGGGGTGGCACAGTGGTTAGTATTGCTGCCTCACAACGCACAGAGACCTGGATTCGATTCCCGGTTTGGGTGACTGCGTGGAGTCTGTATGTTCTCCCCGTGTCTGTGTGGTATTCCTCCGGGTGCTCCAGTATCCTCCCACAGTCTGAAAGACATGCCAGTTAGGTGGACTGGCCATGCTAAATTCTCCCTCAGTGTACCCGAACAAGCGCCGGATTACGACGACTAGGGCATTTTCACAGTAACTTCATTGCAATGTTAATGTAAGCCTACTAGTGACACTGACAAATAAACTTAAACTTTAAATGGCAACCTCCATGCTATCAGTTCACTTTTATATTCATCATAGAAGTTGACTTCCATTTCTGAGGGGTAAATGTAGAATGAGTGAGTTCAGGACTGAAAGGGTTAATGTGTGGGACTGGAGAAGCAGTGCCGCCCACATTCACAGAATCCCAACCATGAGAAAAGGCCATTTTGGCCCATTGAATCTGCACCAATTCTCTGACGAGTATCTGACCCAGGCTCTCTCCCCCAATCTATCCCTGTGACCTCACACATTTACCATGGTTAATACATCTAACCTACACATCTTGGAACACTAAGGGACAATATACTATGGGCCAATCCATCTAACCTGCACATCTTTGGACTGTGGGAGGAAACCGGAACATCCGGAGGAAACTCACGCTGAGACGGGGAGAACGTGCAAACTCCACACAGACACTCACCCAAGACTGGAATTGAACCCATTTCCCTCATGCTGTGAGGCAGCAGTGTTAACTACTGTGTCTCCATGCTGCCCCATGACCATGAAAGACACAGTCACTTGACTGTTAATCTAGTCGGAGAAAGCTCATGGCTTAGACTGAGTAAGATGTGTAGGGCAGAATCTTCTGCTCCCGCCAGCAGTGAGAATCATGGTGGGAGAAGGAGCACAATCTGGCAAGGGCAAAAAAATCAGTTTCCCATCAGTAAAACCTAGTTTGGAATTCTGTTCCCCCGATTTTCATGACAGTTTAAAGACAGGTCAAGTATCCCATGGAGCTAAGTTGGGAACGCCATTTGCATCTCATGAATGCTCATTAAAAGGCCAACACACTGGAATCTTTTTCCCCTCCAGATTAAACGTTCCACCAGATCAAATTTAGAACGTTGACATTTACAATTGTACCTAAGTGGTGTGCACCAGGCGAGGTAATCTTTTTCCTGGACCATGAGCTTAATAGACACTGCTTTTGCCTTCCTTTCACACTGTCAATGGGAGATATCGGCTAGTTGTCACACATGCTGCACCAAGGCTGGGCACAGAGGGGTGAGGACAAGCCAGGATTGGGGGGGGTGGGAGTGGTGGGGTGGGGGTGGATCAGAGTCAAGAAGCCAAGTGAAAGAGTAAACGGCTCTCTGGGTGCCGTTTATGGAGCCTACAAGGCAACAGTGGGAGGGCCACTTCCTGCCCTCACTGCCACAAGTTTCAACGTACTCCTCCCGGACATATAATTAATATGCTGAACAGCACACGATCTCGTGTTTAGTCACCCCACTCTTCAGCGGCAGTTATTCTGACTGCCTTTCCCGAAATCGGACTTAATCTCCAGAGTGGAAAATTCCACCAACATCTTTTATATCCGTAAATAGTTACGTCCATATGATAAAGTCGTTATTGTTCAGTCATATCTATCTCCGCAATTGTTTCTTAGCCAGTTACAACCAACATACAACTTCTATCGTCAAATTCTACAGTATCTTTATTCTGTAAAGTTCTGTGCATATCACAAAGCATTAATTAGCAACACATTTATTAAAACATTTATGAAATCTGCCTTCATCAAATGTTTCTGTAACAGTGCTAAAAAGTGATGCTTAAAAAACTCCATTGAAATTCCACTTAAAATCTGATTAATGTTACCGTTCTTCCAGAATGCCAAGAGTCCACAAAATTATTATGGATTTAAAAGGCCTTCAGACCCACCTTAGGAACATAGGAACAGAAATAGGCCCTTCTGCCCTTCGAGCCTGCTTCACCATCCAATTAGATCACGGCTGATCATTTACCTCAATGCCACTTTCCCAAGCTATCTCCATATCTCTTGATGCTGTTAGTCACCAGGAATCGTATCATTTACTGTCTTCAACATAAGCTTCCACAGCCCTTTGGTGTAGAGAATTCCAAAGATTCACCACCTTCTGAGTGAAGAAATTCCTCCTCATCTCAGTTTTAAACGGCCTATCCCTTATCCTGAGATTATGTCCCCTAGATTTTAGACTCACCAACCAGGGGAAACATTTTAAATACAACCAGCCCATCAGGCCCTGAAAGAATTTTGTAAATTTCAATTATGTCAATCCTCATTTTTCAAAACTCAAGGGAATACAAATCCAGTCTCTTCAATCTCTCCTCATATGGCCCACCATCCCAGGGATTAATCTGGTGAACCTCTGTTGCATTTCTTCAATGGCAAGTATGTGATGAAGGCCAGCATTCCATCAGCTTTCCTAATTGCTTGCCGTACCTACGTGCTGGATGATTTTAGTGACTCATGACAACCCCCACCCCCCTCACCATTTAAGAAATGTTCTGTCTTTCTGTTTTTTCCTGCCAAAGTGAATGACTTTCCGGCTGCGCTCACCCCAAAACCGGAAAATCCCGCCCAAGATCAACAGACCTTTGCTTCCTGTGGTGGGCGGGACAAGAAAATTCCCCGCCCTAATTTATTCACATTATATTCCATCTGCCATGTTCTAGCCCATTCACTTAGTCTGTCCAAGTCCTCTTGGAGCCTCCTTGCATCTTTTTCACAACTTACTCTGCCCAATTTTACCATTATTTTCCAAATGTCCAGTCATCACATCCTTCATAATAGATTCAAACATTTCTCCTACTACTGACATCAAACAAATAGCTCTGTAGTCCTAAATCATGGGGTTACATTTGCTCCTTTCCAGTCTGCAGGAAACTTTCCAGAATCTGCAGTGTTGAAAGATAACAACCTGTGCATCGACTATCATACTTTAATACTCTGGTCCAGGGGATTTATCAACCTTCAATCCAGTTAACTTCTCAAGTACCACCTCTTTGCTAATACTAATGTTTTTTAATAAGTCTGTTTCACAAGTCCCTTGTTCACTGAATATTTCTGGGCGATTTTCTGTGTCTTCTTCCATGAAGACAGATGCAAAGTAATTGTTTACTTTCTCTGCTCTCCACTATAAATTCTCTTGTCCCCACCTGTAATGGGCCCACATTTGTCCTAGCTAATCTCTTCCTTTTCGCATACCTCAAAAAGCTTTTACAATCCGCCTTTATGCTCCTTGCTAGTTTACATTCATATTCTCTTTTCCCACAAACTGTTTTGTGGTCCTCATTTGCTGGATTGTAAATTGCTCCAAATCCTCAGGCTTACCACTCTTTCTGGCAACTTTTATAAGCCACTTCCTTTGATCTAATGCAATCTTTAATTTCTTTGAGTAACCATGGTTGATTTACCTTTCCCATTGTGTGTTTGTGCCCTAGAGGAATGTATATCTGTTGTAGACCATGTAGTGTTTCTTTAAATCATAGAAACCGTATAGTGCAAAAGGAGGCCATTTGGCCCATTGAGTCTGCACCAACAACAATCCCACCCAGGCTCTATCCCAGGGGCGGCATGGTAGCACAGTGGTTAGCACTGCTGCTTCACAGCTCCAGGGACCTGGGTTCGATTCCCGGCTTGGGTCACTGTCTGTGTGGAGTTTGCACATTCTCCTCGTGTCTGCGTGGGTTTCCTCCGGGTGCTCCGGTTTCCTCCCACAGTCCAAAGATGTGCGGGTTAGGTTGATTGGCCATGCTAAAAACTGCCCTTAGTGTCCTGAGATGCATAGGTTAGAGGGATTAGTGGGTAAAATATGTAGGGATATGAGAGTAGGGCCTGGGTGGGATTGTGGTCTGTGCAGACTCGATGGGCCGAATGGCCTCTTTCTAGGGTTTCTATGATTTTTATGATTCTAATCCCACATATCTACCCCGCTAATCCCTCTAACCTATGCATCCCAGGACACTAAGGGGCAATTTAGCATGGCCAATGCACCTAACCCGCACATCTTTCAACCGTGGGAGGAAACCGGAGTACTCAGAGGAAACCCACGCAGACATGGGGAGAACGTGCAAACTCCACACAGTGACCCAAGCCAGGAATCAAACCCAGGTCCCAGGAGCTGTGAGGCAGCAGTGCTAACCACTGTGCAACCGTGCCGCTCGATGCTAGCTATTGCCCTGTCTACCACCAAATCATTTGATGTACTTTCCCAATCCACCATAGCCAACTTGCCCTTCATGCATTCATAATTTCCTTTCTTCAGATTTAAGAACCTAGTTTCAGGATGAACTATATCGCATTCAAACCTAATGCAAATTCTATCATATTATGTTCACTATTTCCCAAAGGCTCAGCAAGGTTATTAATTAGTCCTTCCTCACTGCACAACACTAAATCCAAAATAGCCCAATTCCTGGTTGGCTCCTCAAACCCATCTTGTACACACTCCAGGAATTCATGCTGCAGCATTAGTACTGATTTATATTAACCCAGCCTATGTGTAAATTGAAGTTGCCCAATATTACTGTATTACCCCTGATACGGGCATCTCTTTTGAAATCTGTAAATGTTGAATTCTAGCTGTTCTTAAATTTTCTCTCTAAATAGAACAAATACAATACAAATATAGCAGCAGTGATTACCATCTACAAGATGAGCAGCAATTCATCAAAGATCCTTAGACAGCACCTCCTAAACTCATGACCACTTCCATCTTGATGGACAAGAGCGGCAGGTACATGGGAACACCACAACCTGCAAGTTTCCCTCCAAGCCACTCACCATCCTGACTTGGAAATATATCCTTGTTCTTTCACAGTCGCTGGGTCAAAATTGTGGAATTCCCTCCCTAACGGCACTGAGGGTCAACCCACATCACATGGACTGCAGCGATTCAAGAAGACAGCTCACCACCATCTTCTCAAGAGCAACTAGGGATGGGCAATAAATGCTGGGCAGCCAGCAACGCTCGTGACTCATGACTGAATAAAAAAATTGCAGTCATTTGGAAATAATTAGAAAATATAAAGATTAAATATTGCCAAATTGCAAAATTCTGTTACTTTTGATACATGTTAAAATTTTATATTTGCAAAATAATGAATCTTTTTACGATATTAAATTGCTACTTTTTCACAAAGTTTGAACAAAAACAAACTGAAAAAGCTGAATCTCCTCAAGCCTAATTCCAACACCGGAATGACCACATGTTCACGTCATCACCAAAATTGCCCACTCACACATCCAGGATGTGAGGATATGCTTAAATTTGCTGTGAAAGTGGATTGAGTTGACAATTCTGCAAACATGGTGTGGCTTGTAAAATGGCTTTTTCCAAAGAATTGCTACAGTTGCATTTTCTCAAATGGCCTCTGATACAGAAAAAAACTCAATTCAGGGGCAGTGAGACTGTTGGAACTCGAAGAAGACAAAAGATAGTGATAACATAACAAAAGGCTTGAAACTTAAAATAGTTAATAAAGCTGTTGGACTTGCACTAAAATGTGTCAGTTGTATTCTTGGATGTTACAGTAATATCACTCATCTCTGGCCTGCAGTAGCTCATCTGCACTGAAACCTATGCCTTTGTTACCTTTAGATTGAGCTATTGGCTGCTGTGGACAGAGAAAGAATGGCTACAACAATGATTTAACAACAATATTGGCAATAGTGGCTTTAAAATGGCTATTCTGGCTGAGAGCTAAGTATGCTGGGATTTTTGGTCAACTTATAGATTAAAAGCAGATGCAGGTTGTAAAGTTGTTCTGGTCTGGGAGCTGTGATCTGGTGCTTCCTGTGTTGGCCCAAATAACCATTAATCAAGACAGTGTGGCTTCGATTTATATGGCTGTTATGTATGGGAAATGTCAAATGAACTAAGCGTAATGCGTCATTCAAAAGTAATTTCATTGGATATTCAAGCCTTGTGATCGATTTCTGGTTACACAGTTGGTTGGATGACAGAGAATCTTCCAAAGCAAGTGGAGAATTGTGGATAAAGAGACATGGGAGTCCGTTGTTTGGCAGTGAAAACTCAAAGAGACCAACCATCGCAAGAAGACCTGTACCCTGAAGGATGCTTCAGAGAACAAGAAGATAGATTCTACATAGAGGATATTTCTTAGCCAAGGTTTTCCTAAATTCGATAGTATCGATTTTCAATTAAATAGTTAAAGTTAATATTCAGTTGAAAGTTGATGTTCAGTTTGAGTTAAAGTTCAGTAAAGAGTTAATGAGTTGCAACTGTTTATGTTTGAGTTGGTACTAGAAATAAAGGAATTATTGAATTACTGCCTCATTAAACTGGGATGGTTAGAAGGTGTTTAAAGCTTTCTAACAGCTGGCCTTTATTCTTCCATTCTCCATACGCTTGAACTCACCAAAAATTTCAATATCCATATCCTAATTCACTTCAACTTATCACCCATCACTCTATGTGCTCAGTGGCCTACAGTGGTTCCTGGTTGAGCAATGTCTCAATCAAAAACTTATCAATCCCTTGTTTTCAAATCTCTCCATGGCCTCATCCCTCCTTACCTTTGCAAACTCCTCTAGCTCCAGAACCTTCCAAGATATCTAGGTTTGCCAATTCTGACCTCTGTCCCACCTTGGATTTTAATCATTCCACCGCCGACAGCCATACCTCCAGATGCCTGGGCCAAAAGTTCTGGAGTCTGTCCCTGAGCCTCTCTGTTCTCAACTGAATACAGGTATAAAATCATAGAATTCCTACAGTGCAGCGGGAGGCCATTCGGCCAATCGAGCCTGCATCAACAACAATACCACCCAGGCCCTATCCCCATTACCCCATGTATTTATCCTGCTAGTCCTGATAGTCAGGGGCAATTTAGCATGGCCAATCAACCTAACCCACACAGCTTTGGAGTGTGGGAGGAAACCAGAGGAAACCCATGCAGACAAGGGGAGAACATGCAAACATCACACAGTGTGCAGAGCTTTAGATAGCTGAAGTTTATGAAGGATGGTAAATGACAGGTTGGGCAGGAGAACCTTTGGAATAGCTGAATCTGAAGGTAGCTTGGATGAAGATTTCCAGCAGCAGATGGGCTGAGAAAGGGCACGTATAGGCATGATAACAGAAGTGGAGGTAGGTGCATATATGGCAGATAAGCAAATTGAACCAATTTCTTGTAATGTTTTTGCTATTATGCTAATGTCCTTACTTTCAGCACTAAGTTTTTCAAACACAGTTAAAGATGGAAGGCAAAAAGATGTTTTGAAAAAATTCTTTGAAATTAATCAATTTTATTGTTTTTTGGCAGCTTTGTTGGATTAATTATTTTTTATAAGGTCTGAAGAGATTACAATTTTTATTTACTTGCGTCTTGTACATTTAGTTAATATGTTGCTTAACTCCTCAGCTGTAAATTGTACATGTTTTACAAATATGAAACTTCAGCCAAACAAGACCACAATTTGGAATTTAAAAAACACTGAATATTTGGACAAAATGTCCTGTTACATCCTGTAACACTTTCTCATCATAACAGTCCAGATAATCCTGAAAAATTGTGCCAGAAATGATACCCACGTACTGTTGATCCATCAGAAGGAACTCTTCAATTATAGACAACAAAATAAAACAAGACTTACCCTAACTTATAAATCAAAGAACAAGGTTTAATAAAGAAACTTCATTACTCCAACACTTGAGGCCTCATCCTGGGCCATTCCAAGCTCCCACAAACACCAGCAGCTTCTAATTTATACTGAGTCAGCTGGTCACATCATTTTGTCATTGGTTACATAGTTTACTGGGTCAGCTGATGCTTACAGCATGTTACCATTGGTCACACTACAACAGATCCAATGTTATCACTGGTTACATTCTAACACGTACCGTTTAAAGTGATAAAAAGATTGAGGAAAGTCAAGCACCCTAAACCCATTGTTATGCTCCGCTCACATTTCCTCAGTTTGTTTTGCTGATTCTGTGCAAGCTCTGCCAAAACCTTTCCGTAACATAACTCTCTGCCCAGCGAAAACATTCTGCTAGCACAAGTTTCCTGAATCCATGATTCCAGTTTAACAGGCAGCAAGTCTCAAAAGCCTGCTCCAGCCAATATCCACTCCATCTGGGTGAATCCCCAGTGAAAAGCTGCGAGCATGGCAAAATAATGTAAATGACCACAAGGGTCAAAGATGAACAAAGATCAGAATCAAACGTTGATAGTGGGCAGAAATCCCACAGCACTAAAGATGCAGCTCTATTCTACACTAGTGAACAATCTAGATCTTGACAGTTCGTTCTTTCCTGCCATTGTATTTGCATCACTGCTGCTTCTAAAATCAGATTTGCATATAGCTTCAGACGTTCACCCAAAGCATCGCCTAGTATTCCTAATACTCGTTTGTCTCTGATTATTTCTTCTTTTGACGTAAGTCATCCAATAGCAGTGTCCTGTTGATCTGTGAAAATCAATTAAGAATGCTTTTGCAGGCTCTGAGTGTTCCTGTTTTATGTTATGGAATGAACCCTTGCATAAATCACATCTTTCTTGCTGGTGAAATGCCCATCGAACTATCCTTGCATTGTGACGTGCTTTTCATTTACATCATCTGTCAGATTGAATGGTATGGGAATATTCTTTATTTTTATCACCCAAGCAGTAAATCAGCACAATTCATTGCCTATCAGCTAGTCCTGGCATTATACAATGGTATTTCCATCTAATTTTCCAGTTCAGCTATTCCTCAGGCTCGGAAAAATTAAGTTTCCCTGGAGTAACTATAGCAAATCACTTCTGTCATACTTAGTTTTGCTTGACACAAGCACACGTTTCAAACATCCTGACACTGTTACAATCACCAGCAGCAAATCTAGATTTTGACCTTCCTGCTCACTGATTACATTGTCTTCTATTTTATTTCTTCTTTAAAGACGCAAATTATTTTACCCAGTAAGCAAAGAATCCCTTTCGTTTCATGACAAGAAAAAAAACGATTGGTTTATGGAGGACGGTATGGCAACTGGTTCAGAAAGTGCAGAGATTCAGACTAAACTATCCGTTGCATGTTATTTGCTTCCGAGGAGATAGGAAAACTTTGTTTAAAGGTCACATTGGTCTCAGGCAATTTGACTGCTGTCAATTGAATGGTTATTGAACTGTTCTGACATGAATGATGCTGGTGGCATAATTGTTCTCACACAGCAATTTTCCCCAATGAGAGGGGCTTCCAAGTCTAAACCCAGGATAATAGCGCCAGCCCAGCTTTGCTCTGTCACCTTCACAGTTCCAACCAAAATAAGCTTGGGCATTCTCAATTAGCTGATACTTTGCCAGCAGTGGAGTCGCCCCCGCAAATCCGCCACCCCACCCCTCAGCACTGTGGGAGGCCACCACCCACATGGGAAGGCCACTGGCATGGGGATGGCTACCCAGCTGCTTCCCGAGGGGCTTGGCTCTACGGAACAAAGGTCCGCAGGCAGGGGTAGGCAGCACTCCAATGATTTCCCTGGATGTTTGCCCTCAGACTATTGGGCCCCATTTCTGGTTCACTAACCCGCACTGGACCAGAGGTCTCCAGCCTGCCTCAGCAGTGATTGTCTCTCTCCCAGTGGCAGCCCTGAGACTTCAGCGCTATGGGCCTTCTGATTGGGCTGGCAGCATGGGGGGCCTTCTCATTGCACAGTGGTGGCCAATTAGGAGGCTGCTCTGGGAATATTACTGATACAATCCTGCTGCCCCTACCTGTGTGGGCATAGAACCATCATATGGGCAGGTGTATAATGGTCCTTAGTCTGAATATGTTTATGATAGGGGAATTAGCTGTGTTAATATGTGAGAATAAGGCCCGTCAGAGAGTTGGTGCAGACCAGATGGGTCGAATGGTCTCCTTCTGCACTGTAAGGAATCTATGTGTGAAGGTGGGAAGGATTTGTGGGACAGTGGGAAGGGGAGAGATTTGGGGGCGGCATGATGGCACAGCTGCCTCACAGCGCCAAGGATCTGGGTTCAATTCCCGGCTTGGATCACTGTCTGTGTGGGGTTTGCATGTTCTCCATGTGTCTGCATGGGTTTCCTCTGGATGCTCTGGTTTCCTGCCACAGTCAAAAGATGTGCAGGTTAGGTGCATTGGCTATGTTAAATTCTCCCTCGGTGTACCCGAACAGGCGCCGGAGTGTGGCGACTAGGGGATTTTCACAGTAACTTAATTACAATGTGAATGTAAGCCTGCTTGTGATTAATAAATTAACTTTACTTTATTTATAAGAGCAAAAGGGGGTGGGGGGGAAGCGTTAAGTGGAGTATGGAGAAAGTGTTTAAACTGCACATTTTAAAGCCACCTATCTTTTCACTAGTATTTTAGGAGCAGAAATCAGGCCTCAAAGATTAGTCAATTAGGCCACATCCAGCAGTAAAGATTGGTCAGTTAAGCCACACCCAGCAATAAAAAGATGTGAGGGTTTAAAGAGGTCTCACAGTTGTTTCAGCATTCAGCTTGAGCTGTATGGGCGTCATAGCTGCCATGGAGATCCCAGCCCCAAAATCTTGTTTCACAGTCCCACTGCTGGTCACGTCCACTGCGGGTCACAACCCACAGTTTGGCCAGTCCCGCTTTAACATAATAACATGTCACAAGGCACTTCACAGGTATCATAGAGCAGTATTGGACACTGAAACACAGGAGGTGATATTAGGCCAGGGGACCAAAATCTTGGTCAAAGGGGAATCTGTTGAGTGAGGAAGAGCGGTGCGGAAGCGTGTGGAGAGAATACCAGAGTTTGGAGCCCAGACATCTGAAAACACATCCACAATTGGTGAGTGCAATTAAAATTGGAGATGCTCTAGATATCAGAATCAGATGAACACAGATATCCCAGAAAGTTGTGGGACTGGAGGGAGATATTTGGAAACAAGGAAGAAAATTTTTAAATTAAGGGCCGAAGTTCTCTGGTTTTGCATGTCCCGCTACCGCTGTCAGCAAGAACGGAGAATTTGGCACTCAGCCAAATCTCTGTTCACAGCAGCAGGACCAGATAATCCCAGTCGTGGGCAAGATTGGGGAACTCCAGCCAAGAAGTTTCTTGACCGAGAAACAATGCAAGTCAGTGAGCACGGGGTTGAGAGGGGGCCAGGACTTAGTGCAAGTAGGAATATAAGCAGCAGAGCTATGGCTGACCTCAGGTTTACGAAGAATGTGGAACAAACCCAACCAGAAGTGTCAGTGATGGTGCAGTCTAGAGATAACAGAGGCACGGATGAAGATTTTAGCAGCTGATGAGCTGAGAGAAAGCAGAGTCTGGAAGTTGCAAAGATGGAAAACGACAGTTTCAGTGATGGCATGGATATTTGGTCAGGCGCTCATCCTGGAGTCATATAGTGCAATCAGACTTCAAGGGTCCAGAGGGGCATTTTTTTTCACTCAGAGGGTGGTGAGTGTCTGGAACGAGCTGCCAGAGGCAGTAGTAGAGGCGGGTACAATTTTGTCTTTTAAAAGCATTTGGACAGTTACATGGGTAAGCTGGGTAAAGATATGGGCCAAATGCGGGCAATTGGGACTAGCTTAGTGGTTAAAAACTGGGTGGCATGGATAAGTTGGGGCAAAGGGCCTGTTTCCATGCTGTAAACCTCTATGACTATTCTGTTCAGCCTGAGACAGTTGTCAGAAGAGGGAAGGGCTCAGTAACTAGGAAACAAAATTTGTATCAGGGACTGAAGACAAAATCACTTTGGTTTTCCAAATATTTAATTGGAGAGAATACATTTCTGCTCATCCAGTACTCGATATCAGATAAACAGTTCAATAGTTCAGCAACAGTAGAGTCGTTGATAAATATGACGCTAAGCTAGGGCTGGGACAGCTTACATGGAAAAAGTAACCACAAATAAAAACAAAAACTGCTGGAAATACTCAGGTCAGTCAGCATCTATGACGGCAAATAGAGTTCAGGTTTCAAGTTGTTGATCTTCATCAGAACCCTTCCTTTAAAAATTAACACTGTGTTAACAAGATGACGTTGCCAAGGGAAAACATATAGATGAGAAAAAGGAGGGGGTCAAGGATAAAATCTTGGGGAATTCAACAGGCAGGTTTCGAGCACCTTTAGTAAAATAAAATTCCAAGACTTTCCCATGACCGAGTTAAAATATTTCATGACCATTTCTTCTTTCAAATGTACCACAGACTCTGGTACGTGTGGCTTTCCCCAAACATTGGAATCTTGCATGATGTGTCAGTTATACAATAACCTCAATTTCTCACAGGACTATCTTGTTTTGTCGAATGTTTGTGTTCTATGAAAAGGGCTCCAGGGGTCACCAGTCTATCTACTCGTTTAAAAGAAAAAAAATGAAAAATTCAGACAAACAACAAAACAATTCTACCAGAAGGACACATCAAATCCAGTTCCGCTTTATTTACTAGAACATACAAGCAATCTGCTTTTCACGGTCTGAAGAGGTTTTGAGTGTGCTCAGAGCTGCCACATTATGCACAACCTCGATGTTTTGCAAAGTTTCATTTCTTTTTCTTTCAAAGGGTGGCTCATTCCATTGGATTGGGCAAGCAGAGTGAAATCTTTGGTGCATTCTTCAACTTCAGCTTTTTCATCTGTATCACGTTGTGTGCTTTGATATCTGCCTCAATCTGATGCTTCCTTTTTTTCCATGATGTGGAGATGCCGGCGTTGGACTGGGATGGGCACAGTAAGAAGTCTCATAACACCAGGTTAAAGTCCAACAGGTTTATTTGGAATCATGAGCTTTCGGAGCGCTGCTCCTTCATCAGGTGAGTGGAGAGGTAGGTTCCACAAACACAGCATATATAGACAAACACTCAATTGCAAGATAATGATTGGAATGCGAGTCTTTTTTGTCTACTTTCTTGCGCTTTTGTAGAAACTTGATGTCTGTGTCGAAATGCGATCTTTTTGGAGACTCACCCTTGGAGGGCGGCATGGTCGCACAGTTAGCGTTTCTGCCTCACAGCGCCAGGGACCCGGGTTCGATTCCCGGCTTGGGTCACTGTCTTTGCGGAGTCCGCACGTTCTCCCCATGCCTGTGTGGGTTTTCTCCGGGTGCTCCGGTTTCCTCCCACAGTCCGAAAGACATGCTGGTTAGATGCATTGGCCATGCTAAATTCTCCCTTAGTGTACCAAAACAGGCGCTGGAATGTGGTGACTAGGGGATTTTCACAGTAACTTCACTGCATGGTGATGTAACGCTACTTGTGACAAATAAATAAACTTTAAAACTTTACTTTTTTCCAACCATTATCTTGCAATTGTGTCTTTGTCTATATATGCTGTGTTTGTAAAACCTACCTCTCCACTCACCTGATGAAGGGGCAGTGCTCCAAAAGCTTGTGATTCCAAATAAACCTGTTGGACTTTAACCTGGTGTTGTGAGACTTCTTTCTGTCCTTTTTTTCCAGCATTGAACTTCCCTCTCTAATTCCTTCCTTGTTTTCCCTCTCCGGCTTCCCTTTGTCTTGGCTGCTTCTTTTTCTGGGTGGATTCTATAGCCCTGTCAGGCACTACTAGCTGACTTTAAAGTTCTTTAGTGATTATTACATTGCAGACAACTCCTACATCTCTAATCTGGGCCTTAATTAGTCTCTTTGAGAGATGCAATTTTCTTTTGGTTAGCCAGGTCCACCTCTTCGTTCTCGGAGAATTATGGCTCCATTGTTGCCTCGCCATGTGACAAGGAAAGTGGCAGCTTTATTACAACCCATAAATGCTTGCATTTTTTCTCTCCTTCCATTGCAAAGAAGAGGGTATCAAACCAATCTGTTTCCTTGCTGTAAAACGTAAAATCAATGAGGACTTCTTCATTTCTGCAGTTGTCAACTGGTCTCTGGAATTCTTTGAGGATTATGCCGTAATAATGAACCCCAATGTGGCCTGCATCCACAAAAACTGCAAACATGTTAAGGATGTGATTGCACTGGAGGGGCTGCAGAGGAGACTCACCAGGATGCTGCCTGGGATGGAACATTTAAGTTATGGAGAGAGATTGGGTGAGCTTGGGTTGTTTTTGCTGGAGCAGAGAACACTGAAGGGCAACCTGATCGAGGTGTACAAGATTATGAGATACTTGGACAAAGTGGATAAGGAGCAGCTGTTCCCCTTAGTTGAAGGGTCAGTCACAAGGGGACATAGGTTCAAGGTGAGGGGCAGGAGATTTAGGGGGATTGTGAAGAAAAACGTTTTCACCCAGAGGGTGGTGACAGTCTGGAACGCGCTCTCTGGGAGGGTGGTAGAGACGAGTTGCCTCACATCCTTTAAAAAGTACCTGGATGAGCGCTTGGCATGTCATAACATTTAAGGGTACGGGCCAAGTGCTGGTAGATGGGATTAGGTGAAAGCTCAGGTGTTTCCTGTGTGTCAGTGCAGACTCAATGGGCCGAAGGGACTCTTCTGCACTGTATGATTCTACAATTCTATGTTGATTGTGATGCCTTGCAGTTCACTGGTTGAGGTACATGTGTAATAGAGGATAATTGATGGGTGAATTCTCCATCAAATTTTTATTTATGTTTATGAGGAATGCTTGGCATTCCTGTTTGAACTAAAAGTAAAGCTTATCTTTCCCTACCTTTTCCACATGTGATAGGTTTTTGGCAACAAATTCCACATCTATCTTTGAGATTTCTTTGAGGTTCTTGTTTATGACACGAATTTGACTCAATTTTAGTTGCATCAGCAAGTGCATTTTCTTTCATGAAACACTCCAAGCGGTTTTTCATTACATTGTAGAATTCAGAAGAAAGATGATGGTATCACAGGGGCACCAATCTGATCATTTGCCAGAAAGAGCTCCAATTCACTTGCTACAAAGATTAAAATTTTTCCTTTTGCTTCAAACAGCGAACCTTTGACTGCTCCACCTAATATTTTTAAAAGTCTCGTTCTTTGTTTTGGTAATTCTGTCACTTTTGATGCCCTCAACATATTGCTGTATTTGTGGTCAGGCATTTTCATGCCATCCCTGCCTGCAAAATTAAAATGGGAGTTCTGATGAATTAGTGATTGATGTCATAGAACCCAATAGTGCAGGAGGCAATTCAGTCCATCCGTCTCTCCGAACTCTCCG
Source organism: Mustelus asterias (assembly GCF_964213995.1). NCBI lineage: Eukaryota > Metazoa > Chordata > Chondrichthyes > Carcharhiniformes > Triakidae > Mustelus > Mustelus asterias. The sequence continues at coordinate 42,715,314 of NC_135803.1, forward strand.
AAAGAGCTCATTACCCAGAACCCCTCCCATTCCTGTAACCCTGTGCATTTACAATGGCTATAATCCACCCAACCTACACTTTGGGCTGTGGGAGGAAACTGGAGCACCCGGAGGAAACCCATGCAGTCATGGGGAGAACATGCAGACTCCACACAGATAGTTACCCAGGGCTGGAATTGAACCCAGGTCCCTTGCGCTGTGAAGCAGCAATGCTAACCACTGCCTTGCCAGGAGAATCTTTCAACAATAGAGAATCTCTTCCAAGTCCCAACCAAAAGCAAGACACCCCAATTCAGAATCCATGATGCATGATGTGCATGCTGTAACTGCCCACATTCAACAACTTCTTTTCTGCCTTCTGCTTTGAAACAGAAGATGCCATAAACTTCCCTCTGTACATTGGGTCCAACCATCGAAAATTGTGATAGATTACTTGTGCCGAGCTCCTGTATATGACAGGTACAAACCTCTTGAAAGATTATCTGCTGTAGTACGGTCCATGAATTCAGAAGCCAAATATCTCCCAAGTATCTTCCATCCCAGAATCTAGCATGGAAGTCCAGTGGCTTCATTTAAAGAGTGTTTGTTCAAGACTTCAAAGTAAAGAATATAACTGTCAGCTTTTCAGAGCTGAAGTACAAGCCTAAACAGTTTGCTGTCAAAATAAGCTGTTTTGTTCTCTCTGTAAACATGGAAAAACTAGCAACAATCCCTGTCTGGAAACATCAGTAAGAAGTCTCACAACACCAGGTTAAAGTCTCACAACACCAGGTTGTGAGACTTCTTACTGTGCTTACCCCAGTCCAACGCCGGCATCTCCACATCATGGAAACATCAGGTCAAACAAGTCAGTAATATCTCCAGCCAAATGAAGAGTAGTGATTCTATCACTTTCAGCATCCACTGAACCTCCGACTTCAGCACTGTTTCAAGAGTAAAGTAGGATAGTAAATTTGCACAAGATGGGGACGATGCAGCTTGTAAACTCTCTCTGCATCAGCTAATATGGGACCAGGAAGGGAGGTTGGGTGGTTAGCAGTTTAATGGGAACAGAATGTGGGTCTCCTGGAAAGCTCCTCTGATGTGAAGCTGAGTAAATTGGGTCTATATTCTCTGGAGATTAAAGTTATGAGGGGCGGTCCCATTGAAATATTCAAGATTATGAAATGGCTTGACAGGATAAGTGTTACAAATGCATAATTTAAGATTAATATATTTTAAGATTGCAACTTTTGGGTTATAAGTTATTATACTGCTTGGAGGTTGTTGAAATAAAACCTGTTCTGAAGGGCTTAGCAAGCAGGCCAGTAATTGTAAATCCAAAAGCCCAATTGTATTGCTGGGATGTTAGTAAGAGGTATCAAGGTTTATAGTAGCTTCTCTGACTCTTTCTTGAGGGGATGTTCTGTCAACATGGTATTTCGGGAGGGGTTTGAAGTCAAGGTGTAAAATGCGTGGGTGGGGAAGGGTTAAATTATTCATGTAACTTTCCAAGATCAAAAAAGGGCTTGAAGGCAATTTGTTAACAAGGGAAAGTTAGAAAGTATTTTAGGGGAGGCAATAGCCCAGTGGTGTTATCGCTAGGTAGGAAAGGGAATAAGAAAAGTGATAGGCAGAGAAACGAAGGACAAAGTTCAAACAGGGCTACAGAGAAAAATATTGGGAGCAAGGCAAACAATGTTAAAAAGACAAGCTTAAAGGCTCTGTGCCTTAATGCGCAAAGCATTTACAATAAAGTGGATGAACTAATCGCGCAGACAGATGTAAACGGCTACAATATAATTGGGATTACGGAGACATGGCTGCAGGGTGACCATGGATGGGAATTGAATGTCCCTGGGTATTCAATATTTAGGAAGGACAGGCATAAAGGAAAAGATGGTGGAATGGCACTGCTGGTTAAAGAGGAAATTCACACAATAGTGAGAAAAGATATTAGCTCTGACAACGTGGAATCTGTATGGATAGAGTTGAGAAATACCAAGGGGCAAAAAACATTAGTGGGTGGCATATATGGACTGCCAAACTGCAGTGGTGATGTTCGGAATGGCATTAAACACGAAATTAGAGATGCATGTGATAGGGGAATATCGGTGATCATGGGTGATTTTAATCAGCACATAGATTGGGCAACTTAAATTAGCCACAATGTAGTGGAGGAGGAATTCCTGGAGTGTATACGGAATGGTTTTCTTGACCAATATGTGGAGGAATCAACTAGAGAGCAGGCCATCTTAGACTGGGTACTGTGTAATGAGAAGGGAATAATTGCCAACCTAGCTGTACGAGACCCCTTGGGGATGAGTGACCATAACATGATAGAATTTTTTATCAAGATGGAGAGTGAAGTAATTGATTCGGAGACTAGGGTGCTGAATCTTAATAAAGGAAACTATGAGGATATGAGGTGTGAGATGGCCTTGATAGATTGGGGAGAGTTACTTAAAGGGATGACAGTGGATAGGCAATGGCAAACATTCAAGGAACACATGGATGAACTGCAGCAACAATTTATTCCTGTCTAGCACAAAAGCAAAATGGGTGAGAGGGCCATCCATGGCTTACAAAAGAAATTAGAGAGAATCTGATCTAAGCAAGAAGCATATAGATTGGCCAAGAAAAATAATAGGTCTGAAGATTGGCAGCAGTTTAGAATTCAGCAAAGAAGGACCAAGGGATTGATTAAGAAGGGGAAACTACAGTACAAAGGTAAGCTTGCAGGGAACATAAAGACTGATACTAAGAGTTTCTACACATACGTGAAGAGAAGGAGGTTGGTGAAGACCCCTACAAAAAGAAACGGGGGAATGTATAAAAGGGGGCAAAGAAATGGCCGAGCAACTGAATACATATTTTGGTTCTGTCTTCACAAAAGAGGGCACAAATCAAATGCAAGAAATGTTGGAGAATGCAAGATTTAGTGAGAGGGAAGAATTAAGGGAGATCAATATTAGTAGAGAAATGGTGCTGGGAAAATTTATGGGATTGAAGGCAGATAAATCCCCAGGGCCTTATAATCTACATCCCAGAGTACTTAAGGAAGTGGCTCTAGAAATAGTGGATGCATTGGTGGTCATTTTCCAGGATTCTATAGACTCTGGAATAGTCCCTGCAGATTGGAGGGTAGCAAATGTCACTCCAATATTCAAAAAGGGAGGTCGAGAGAAAACAGGGAATTATAGACCAGTAAGCTTAACATCGGTAGTGGGGAAATTTCTCAAATCCATTATCAAGGACTTTATAGCAGAGTGTTTAAAAAGCAATGTGAGGACCAGACAGAGTCAGCATGGATTTATGAAGGGGAAAATCATGCTTGACAAATCTGTTGGGATTCTTTGAAGATGTAACTAGTAGAGTTGACAAAGGGGAACCAGTCGATGTTGTATATTTGCTCCTTCAGAAAGCGTTTGACAAAGTCCCGCACAAGAGATTATCATGCAAGATTAAAGCGCATGGGATTGGGGAAAGTATACTGAGATGGATAGAAAACTGATTGGCAGAGAGGAAACAAAGAGTAGGAATTAATGGGTGCTTTTCAAATTAGCCGGCAGTAACTATGGGGTGCCACAGGGATCAGTGCTGCGACCCTAGATATTCACAATATATATTAATGATTTGGATGAGGGAACAAAATGTAACATCTCAAAGTTGAGTGGGAGGGTGAACTGTGACGAGGATGCAGAGATCCTTCAGCATGATCAGGACAGGTTGGGTGAGTGGGCAAATCAATGGCAGATGCAGTAAATTTGAATAAGTGTGAGGTTATTCACTTTGGAAGCAAAAACAAGAAGGCAGATTACCACCTGAATAGCTGTAAGTTGAGGGGAGTGCGCAGCGGGACCTGGATGTCCTTGTGCACCAGTCACTGAAGGTAAGCATGCAGGTGCAGGAGGCGGTGAAGAAGGCAAATGGCATGTTAGCCTTCATTGCGAGAGGTTTCGAGTACAGGAGCAGGGATATGTTGTTGGAATTATACTTGGTGAGGCCACACCTAGAGTACTGTGTGCAGTTTTGGTCTCCTTTTCTGAGGAAGGATGTTCTTGCTCTCGAAGGAGTGCAGCGAAGGTTTACCAGGCTGATTCCGGGGATGGCGGGACTGATATATGAGGAGAGATCGACGAGGTTAGGATTGTTTTCGCTCGAGTTCAGACGAATGAGGGGGGGACCTCATCAAGACTTATAAAATTCTAACAGGACTAGACGGGCTAGATGCAGGGAGGATATTCCTAATGATGCGAGAGTCTAGAACCCACCATTCTATGGGTCACAGTCTGAGGATTCAGGGTAGACCATTTAGGACGGAGGTGAGGAGACATTTCTTCACCCAAAGAGTGGTGAGCCTGTGCAATTCATTACCGCAGGAAGTAGTTGATACCAAAATATTGAATATATTCAAGAGGCGGCTGGATATAACACTTGGGGTGAATGGGATCAAAGGTTATGGGGAAAAAGCAGGATTAGGCTATTGAGTTGGATGATCAACCATGATCGTAATGAATGGCGGAGTGAGCTCGAAGGGCCAAATGGCCTCCTCCTGTTCCTATCTTCTATGTTTCTATGCTAAATTATTAATCCAGAAACTCAGCTAATGTTCTGGCGACCCGGGTTTGAATCCCTCTACGGCAGATGGTGGAATTTGAATTCAATAAAAATATCTGGAATTAAGAATCTACTGATTGTCTGAAAAAAAAATCTGGTTCACTAACATCTTCAGGGAAGGAAATTTGCCATCCTTAGCTGATCTGGTCTACATGTGATTCCAGAGCCACAGCGAAGTGGTTCACTCTCAACTATCCTCCGAAATGGCCATCCAGTTTGAAGGCAACTAGGGATGGCCAATAAATGCTGGCCAACCAGCGATGCCCATATCAAACAAATGAATAATAAAATATACATATGTATACTTTTCAGATCAAAGGAAAAGTTAAAGTTAAAGATAGTTTATTTGTATTCCATGAGAGGTGGCACAGTGGCGCAGTGGTTCGCACTGCTGCCTCACAGATCCAGGGACCTGGGTTCAATTCCCGGCTTGGGTGACTGTGTGGAGTTTACACATTCTCCCAGTGTCTGCCTGGGTTTCCTCCGGCTGCTCCAGTTTCCTCCCACAGTCCAAAAACGTGTGGATTAGTTGCATTGGCCATGCTAAATTGCTCCTTAGGATGCGTAGGTTACAGGGATTAGCAGAGCTAATATGTGGGATTACGGGGAAAGGGTCTGGGTGGGATTGCTGTCGGTGCAGACTCGATGGGCCGAATGGCCTCCTTCTGCACTGTAGGGATTCTATGATTCCATGATTCTATGAAGACAGGCCACAGGTTCACTGCTATGGAGATGGTTTGAGGGGGCTAAGCTTTGGTTTGATTCATCTCCAATGAACAACTGACACAAAAAATCCAGTTGTCAAACATCCTGCTACAAAATATGATATTTAACAATACAAAGAAATTAAAAGCATGCTGCAAATTATGTTGTTGCACCACCAAATTCTATAACAAGGAACTATTTTTTTTGCAATAACAATCAAACTTACCTGTACTTTTCCAAGAATGCAAAATGATTGTCAGGGCACATACCAAAGAAGTTGTGACAGATCATTTTTACATGGAATTGTAGAAATGTATGCACCAAGAATCAAATAACCAGTAAATTAAACTCTATATGTTCATTGCAAATTAATTCTTAGTGCAGACTCAATCCCTAGACAGTCATGAAATTTTTTGAAGTTTCAATGCCTTTTCTCTTTCACTTCTGTAATCAGAGTTTCCAATTAAATGCACCGAAGAAAAACATTAACAGCTGTACGCACTATAATTTACCAGTTACTCACTAACAATTTAAAAGCAACTCTTTGAATTTATATAACATTTTTAACATAGTCTAATGTTCTAAGGCATTGCACAGGAACATGATCAGACAAAAATTAACACTGGGCCAAAGGAGGAGACATTTGGACTGGTGACAAACAACTTGGTCAAAGAAGCACATTTTAAGAAGAATTTCAAAGCAGGAGAGTGACGCAGAGAGGCTTAGGAAAGCAATTCTGGGAGTTATGCTTTAGCCAGCCACCAGCATGGCTTCTAATGTTGTGACAAAGGAAGTGGAGGAAATACAAGAGGTCAGAGTTGGAAGCAAGCAAAAATCTTGGGAGTGTTTTAGTGTTCTAACAGTTTTGAGAGATGGGGAATAGAGAGTCGATAGAGGAACTATGCATGCAAGTGCTGAGGCGGGCTAGTTGGAAAGCCCTCCTCAGTTTCCTTGGACTTCATCCTATGGCATTAGGTTGTTGGGCCCTCAAGACCTCACTCCTCACACCCTCACCCAGACTCCATGCTTCTCCAATATCCTCTCCATGTTTCCTCATATCTCTCCATTAGTAATGCTTGGAGCTCAGCCAAGCTTTCATAATGAGGTCATTGGCAACTGTATCAATAGAAACACGACAGGTGTTTCGTCAGATATTTTCATTATGAATGCTTGGTTGAGCTCCAAGTAGGGATATGTTAGCACAGGGAGAAGTGGAGTGTTGGCGACGATTGACTGACATCTTTTTGAGGGTATAATGTTATTCTTTGCTCTGTTCCTTTTTCAAAGTCTGCATGATTATTTTACGAGATTATGAGGTGTGAAGTGGAGTAAGGGCTGGTATTGAAACGATGAATAGCAGTGCCCATCTGACACTTTTATAAAGTTGTAAGAGTAGCAGTTCTTTCCAAACGAGACTTCTGAATGGGTGTTTTTTCAAGTCTTGCCATTGTTATTATGTGGTTCATTGGTTCTGTATGAGTGGCCATGGAGTATGCCAGAGGACATGGAAGAGATGTGTCGATAATGGAAGCCTATGGTGGGGGTGTGGAGATGATGTGTGGAGGACATAGGTTAATATGAAGGCTCTTAAGTAGGAGTTTTTAAACTTATCTTTCAAAGGACTCCCAAATTCAGACTATGGTTCATAATTCCCAAGAAGCTAGTCAGATTCCACAAAAATTGCAGGATGTGGGGGGTTATGAGATGCCCTAGCAATGGAACCGGACAGGTCAGGAGTGCAGGCTTCGGGCCCTGTGCCGCCACCCCAACCCTCTGCCAGTGAAGACTGCCATAATTGGGAATTGGGGTGAGAATCCCGGAATCAGTTCTCATCCACCATTTTTAAAGGCCTCCAGAATGGGCACAATTCCACAGAAATTCAGACCACAGTGTTTGCAGTGTCATCAGCCTCAATTTTTTGTTGTTGTTTCCATCTAGTAAGAAAGCCTTTCTATAGTCAGATCCAGTGACTGCAGGGAACAACTTTGATCAGAAATCAGTCATACCAATCACAGGGTGAACCCCTTAATGTCAATGGGTGGAATTTTATGGTCCCCCCTGCTGGCGGGGTTTTCCAGTCCCACTGAAGTCAATGGATTTTTAAACGACTCGCTGCATTTTCCAGCCCCGCTCCTGTCTCTGCCATGACAGGGCCGTAAAATTCTGCCCAATAACTTGTTTGTCTTATCATAAACTTTTATTATAGGCAAGAGCCATTTCTGCAATAATTCCAAACCGACATATCAGACCCCAGATTGATCTATCGTGCAGAAGTATGAACCGAGATGTGGTTTAAGTGGATGGAATTCACAATTTGTGCCAAATGGTGAAAATATATTTGCACGAAGACCAATGGTTACCAGCAATCAGTGGGAATATTTCTACAAAAGGGGTGGCACGGTGGCACAGTGGTTAGCACTGCTACCTCATAGAGCCAGGGACCCGGGTTCGATTCCCGGCTTGGGTCACTGTCTGTGTGGAGTTTGCACATTCTCCCTGTGTCTGCGTGGGTTTCCTCCCACGGTCCGAAAGATGTGCTGGTTAAGTGCATTGGTATTTTCAGTTCAAATTTAAAACCTCCAGCAGTGAAGACGCGTTAACATCTGTCATGGTTGTGATTTCTGGTGAAAACCATGGAATCCGAAGTGTCTTAATGCATTTGTTAAAAATAGCTGTCAGTGGCTCAAAGACGGAAAACATTTCAATACGGACGCATCAAAGTACAGCAACATTGGGCCCTATTGGTAGGAGAAAGCTTAACATGTGAAAATTCTATCAGAATGAGCTTAGAGGTGCACAAGAAGAAAATAGAGAAAGCAAATAATACTGGCTCATCCTCACCAAACCAAAATATTCCTATGAAACAACATAACCTGAATAATATTCTCTACCTGCATCCTCAGTTTCTTCCTCCTCTTCAATGGAACGTGGAATGGGGTCTTGATCACCAACATCCTGCATTATGATTCTTTCCAGCCTTAAATGCTACAAAACAATGATGATATGAATAAAATATGGCATGGCTAGGAGGTGTCAAGCACCCCAAGAAGTCAGTAATCGCCGGTTATTCTGCATGTTTTGTTTCTAAAAGGTACATTATTCATAAATTGGAAACAAGGGTCTGCACTTTACTGGCCCCTGTGGGGGGCCAGTGGGGAGGCGTATAAACAGAGTGGTACATAAAATAGGGCAGGTGTCCACCCCACCACCCTTGCACCCACCCTTGAGGTTACCACCATAATATTGGGCAGGGGAGCACCAAAATCGCCAGCACCCCGCCACCCCCAATTGAGTGTGGTACTAAGCTAATTGACCCCATTAATATCCTGTTCATGCCATAAGACAGTTGGAATGGGCAGTCAGGCAGGTGTGGGCAGGCCGCTTTTTAAAAGATTTTTTCAAAGGATGGGAAGGAAGGATGGGTACTACCTTCAGAAGGTGTCCTTTGTCCTTCAGGGGTCAGCACCTCTAAAAATAGTACCCCTCCTTTCTTCCTACCCGCCTGTTCCATTAAACACACTACTCGCCCACCCCCTCCCTAAACTGCCCAAACCCTCCCCGCGCAGGACCCAGACTTACTTGTCTCTAGGGATTCATGGGCCTTCTTCTTGAACCCACTTGCAATTCCAGCAGTGCCCACTACTGCTCTCATGGCACTGCCAAGATGGATAGAGTTGCTGGTCAATTTGATTGGCCGACAGCGCCCGAGGGTGGGACTTCCTCCCCAGTGAGGGGCAGAAGTGCCACACTGCCCCAATTTACTCCACAAACAGTGCATCATGGCTGCGGGGCAGGCTCGTGTGGAGCAGGTTAGCTCCACCCCGACTTTGACTCTGTGAGCCATCCACCCCCTCTCCCCATAATATACTGCCCAAGATTTCACTGCAATCAAATATAAATCTCTAAACCTTTAACAATATAAACATGCTCAGTACAGTAATCCTACGGAGCAAACAGCAGAACCTCAAAACGTATATGGCAGAGTCAAAATCATGCCACTTCCATTAATGTCCTTTGTGACTATTACTGGTGAGAAGAGCAATTTTTTTATCAACTAAAATGAGTAACACAACAGACTCTAAAAAAGGTGCGCACTAAAGGAGACCTATCATTTCCTTACTGCATTGCAAGATTCAAAGAAACAGATTTTCCTTTCCATTGAACCTGCGATTGCTCAGTGTTCAAATGTAAAAGATAGGAAAAGGGGACGGAGACCCCTGAGGGTGGCTGAGTGGGGGTGCGGGGGATGTGGTTGCATCTATAACAGGCACAGGTAAATAATGGATATGGAAAGGATTCCACTACCTGAACGTCAAGCTCATTTTGGACCAGAAACCTACTCCACCATCTCTTGATGCCTCTCAACTTGTCTGTGGATGCTTCTGCTATCAGGATGAAATAGCAGCTCCCTCCTTCAGGTTAACCTCCTTGTCTCAGCATCTTAGTCTGCTATTTCCAATGTCCAAATCAAATTGTTTTTCTGTTCATTTATGGATTGTGAACATTGGTGACTAAGTCACCATTTATTGGCCATCTCTAATTGCTGGTGAGCTGCCTTCTTGAACTGTTGTAGTCCATGTGTGTAGATATACCTACAGTGCTATCAGGGAGGGAGTTCCAGGATTTTGACCCAGTGACAGTGAAGGAATGGCAATATATCTCCAAGTTGGGATGGTGAGTGACTTGGAGGAAAACGTCCAGGTGCTGATGTTCCCATGTGTCTACTTCCCTTGTCCTTCTAGATATGGTGATCGTGGGCTGGGAAGGTGCTGGGTAAGGAGCCTTAGAGAGTTCCTGCAGTGCATCATGTAGATGGTATACATGGCTGCCACTGTTCGCTGGTCGAGGAAGAAGTGGATGTTTGTGGATGGGGTGCCAATCAAGCAGGCTGCTTTGTCCTGAATGGTGTCAAGCTTCAAGGTGCACTTCTCTTTATGTGGCACACGCTGCCATTTAACTGGCATGACTGATGCACAATTTTTCACCCACCCAAGCTGAGAGAAATGCTGGCAGCTTGCCATTGTGTTTAAACACAGTTCAATTTTGCACTGGCCTCTCAAATCATTCGGTGACAATCTCAGTGTAACACTAGTTTGCATCTGTTTCACCTCTACTTGAATAGATTGACTATAATATTCTATTTCCTTGCAAGATCTTAAAACAAAGCAATCCATTCAAACAGCCAAGAGTAGATTTCTCTGAACATATCACCTGCATAATGGCAGCAGTGAGCACCATCTACAAGATGCATTGTAGCAACTTGCCAAGGTTCCTTCAATAGCCTACTCCAAACCCATTATGTCTACCAAGTCGAAGGACCTTTTGGCTAAGATTAAGTGTCAGATCAAGCCCAAGATGGAGTGCAGTGCCTTATCTTGTCAGCTTGGATCTTGTATGTCTCTCTCGTGGGGACCATGAATTGGATTTTGAATTTGTTTTTTGGAGCAAGCAAGGAGAATAGGTTCGGGCTTGCCCTGTCCACTCTGCTCATTGGCTTTGTAACTTTAAGAATGGAGTAAAAATTAAAAAATAGACATAGGAACACGACCACCCTCAAGTTTCACTCCAAGAATCACACACCCCAACTTGGAATTATGTCCCTGCCCTAAGCTGTCGCTGGGACAAAATCCTGGAACTCTTTCCTGAACGGCCCTGTGGCTGTACCCACCCCAAATGGACTGCAATGGTTCAAGAGAATGGCTCAACACCACCTTCTCAAGGGCAAGAAGTGATATGCAATAAATGTTGACCCAACCAGCAACATTCACATCCCAAGCGCAATTTTTCAAAAATGTAATATATTGACTGGCCATCGACTTGAATTCAACAGCATTTTGTTTTTCGGATATACTTTGCAAGGTTTGAAACAGCTTACTGCTTTAATTTCATTTTTTAAAAAGCAGCGACTTTTCAATAAGCGAACAAAAGCCAGAATCTAAGGAAGTCCTGATGCTATAGTGGAAGAACTGCCTTCAGCAATGATAAAGCCTTCCAAAGTAAAAAACAGTTCTTCAGTAATTTTGAAGATTTACTCTTATTTGAAACGGTCATCCCCTGTTTACAAAGGAAAATCGGTTGAACAGAAAATACTACACATCAGTGAAACTTAAACAATTCTGGAATTCAATATTGTTGCTTATGAACCTAAAGGGGAATTTTAAGAATGGTTTACACACCTGAACTTGCCTTGAACATGGTACTTAAAGTATTGCTGATAAAATCACCATGCCATCAATGCTGATTCCCAGTCATTCTACATCAAAGGCAGCATTGTGAATTTTACAATAAAGATTTCTCCTCCCTGCTGTGTATAATAGCATAGCCATTGTTGCCATGGCAATAGTCTGTCACTCTCGCTCTCTCCTGCATCTGTCTGATTCAGTCAACCATGTACATTAACTTGCAATCAAGCACTGTTCTCCAGGAATCCTGTGGTCAGTATCCAATTATATTTGCATATTCATATCCTCAAGGTAACAATAAGTTACAAAAAAACAGTCACATCAACTTAGTTGATGCAAAGTTAGTCCAAATTGTTCGTAACAAATGTACTATGAAACACATTTGTTGAAGGATGCTAAGTAATACATAAGCACATTACAATTTAACACCTTCAGGAAATAATAGACCTCCACACTGAAGCTAAACAAAAATCTGAAGACTAACAAAGAAAAGTACAGCACAGGGACAGGCCCTTCAGCCCTCCAAGCCTGTGCCAATCATGATGCCCTGACTAAACTAAATAAAACCTTCTGCCCTTACTCGGTCTGTATCCCTCTATTCCCTCCCTGTTCATATGTTAAACAGAGGCTCCAATTTCCCTCTTAGGTTGATGTAAAAGGTTCCCACGGCACTATTTTAAAGGCAAACAAAGGAGTTCACCTGGTGTCCTATTTATTCCTCATCCAAAACCACTCATTATATGATCATTTATTTCTTTACTTCATTCAGTTGAAACAGGTTAAATTGAATCTCAACAGCAGTAACTAAAGCAGGCCTTTAATCTATTAATACGCGTTAAGAAATAACACAATGAAAATTGAAAGGGTAACCTAATCAAAACAGGAAATGTGCAAACTTTCCATAATAGAATAATGCGTCATACTGATACAAAGAACAAAGAAAATTACAGCACACGAACAGGCCCTTCGGCCCTGCAAGCCTGCACCGACCATGCTGCCTGACTGAACTAAAACCCCCTAACCTTCCGGGCACCATATCCCTCTATTCCCATCCTATGCATGTATTTGTCAAGACGCCCCTTAAAAGTCACTATCGTATCCGCTTCCACTACCTCCCCTGGCAGCGAGTTCCAGGCACCCGCCACCCTCTATGTAAAAAACTTGCTTCGATACTTCCAATTCTATGCACGGAATTCAGTCTCGGTATATTGGCTTACCTTCGCAGCTTCAATCTGAACCAAGCGACATCGTTGCAGTAAATCAACAAAAAGATAAATCAACAGCACCTTGAAATTGAAAAAAAAACAAGACTAAAGTCAAGCCAGTATGATGTGGTCACCTGAACATTTTCTGCCAAGATGTAGCTATGAAAGGATCTGTAATATTTGAGCTCTTATTCAATTGAATTTTTCATTCTTACAATCAAAACATTACAAATATGGCTGTCAGAAGAAACATCAAAACCCATTTTACTTGACCGACTTAAGTGGTCCAACTCTCCTAATTCCAAGAAGAAAATGTTACGTAGTGTACTGATTTCTTTTTTTAAATGGTTTACAAGAGCTGTGACAAATGATTTGTAAAGCAATTTCCATTATTTCAATTTTGAGTATTTATAAAGATTGCAATCATCTGAGGTCACAAGCAATTTTGAGTGGCAAACATTTTTGCATAGATATTTTGTGATGCTGAATTAATTATCATTCATTTTGCTGGAACAAATGTAAACAAGAAATTAACAAGGACAGAATTTTAACACTATACCTGCACATCCAAAGAACTACATTAATTAGACAGGATTAAAATAAATTAACAGTGGAAAGGACAACTAACCAAGATAAGCAAATAAATCAATGGATTTCATGAACAAATTCTGAAAGCAACTGCTTTAATAATGGATGGTTGTCTATTCATGAAATTTGGACATGAGATAATTAAGAATCAGCGAGTCACTGAAATCCAAAGATGTGCAGGTTAGGTGGATTGGCCATGCTAAATTGCCCCTTTTCCCAAAGGTAGCGGAGTCTAAAACTAGAGGGCATAGGTTTAAGGTGAGAGGGGAGAGATACAAAAGTGTCCAGAGGGGCAATTTTTTCACACAGTAGGTGGTGAGTGTCTGGAACAAGCTGCCAGAGGTAGTAATAGAGCCGGGTACAATTTTGTCTTTTAAAAAGCATTTAGACAGTTACATGGATAAGATGGGTATAGAGGGATATGGGCCAAATGCGGGCAATTGGGATTAACTTAGGGGTTTAAAAAAGGGCAGCATGGACAAGTTGGGCTGAAGGGCCTATTTCCATTCTGTAAACTTCTATGACTCTATGACTCTAGTGTCAGGGGGACTAGCTCGGGTAAATGCATGGGGTTATGGCGATAGGGCCTTGGTGGGATTGTGGTCGGTGCAGACTCGATGGGCCGAATGGCCTCCTTCTGCACTGTAGGATTCTATGATTCTATGAAATTCTACAGAAGTTGGAAGCTAATGCTAAATAGATAGGTGCTTGATGGCCAATGCAGACACAAGGGGCCGAATGGCCTCTTTGTGTGCTGTACACCTCAAAACCATCAACCCGCCATGAGCAATGCCACTGTGTGTGTGTCTGTATAATCATGTAATTAATTTATTGACAACAGTATTATAGCCATTCTTCCAACTACTCTATAGTCGATGAAACAAAATATAGTGACACAGCCTGCAATTTTCTCCACTCTCCTTGGCAACCAATTAACTCCACAGATCAGTCCTCTGCACTTGTCAGTTTATGGAAAAATTAATACTCAGAATCTTGCAAAGTTTGCTACAATTGGATGGTTGTACAGATTTTAACTTTTATTTTTTGTAGGATTAAACTTTTATGTTCAATTACTGAAAACATTCTTCAAATGAATGCAAAATCAGAACAATTTTTAGTAATGTGGTTCTAGTTCTGAGATGCACCTGTCACATTGCTTTCCACAGTCCCAAACAATAATAAATTCAACTGCTGTGGCTCTCGACCTTTGAAGTATAAATGGAAAATAAAAATTGTTCACAGCGGCATTTTTACATACAGTACGCATGGAAACATTTTAACCCAGTAGGACTCAACAGCATTTCCTTTTATAAGGAATATTACTTACGCTGGGATATATCCCCTCTTGGTGTTGAATGTCAAGTCAGTTATTTACAGCATTCACTTTCTGAATTGCCTACCTGCATAAAGAATCCAATTATGAATGAAACCAAAAATGGCTGCAGTCCAGCATGTGCAACTGTCCCAGGCAACCCTGCAATAAAAATAGGTGTTCATAGATTTTCAGACATATTGGTTCTGATATTTATGTGGAAGCAGCTGATTGCCAGCTCCTGGAAAGCGGTTCACCTGATCACTGCAAGCATTCATCCGGGACTGAGGTTTCTGCGCCCACGAGCGTTCCCCCACCCCCTGCCAGGAGTGTTTCACTCCATCGGGGTTACAACAGCTCCCCACTAGCGGGGAGCTGGCGGACAGATCCTGCTGGAGTGAAGGGAGGCCATGGAGGCCCCCCCCCAGGGGTTGGGGATAAGGGGGAGAAATGCCCAGAGGGAACCCTGGGCATTTCCAGCTTGGCAGTGCCAGCCTGGCCCCCTGGCACTGCCCAAACATCGGGCAGTGCCAAAGGGGCAGGGCCAGAGGGGGCAGGGCCTATAGGGGGCAGGGCCTCTGGGAGGGGCGGGGGGGGGGGGGGGGCGGGGGAGATAGGTGGGGGTGGGGGGGTCCCATTGCCACTCAACATTCGGGATCAGTGACAGAGAGGGAGGCCAGCGATCGGGGCTGACCATCGGGTTGGGGGGGCGTGGGGGTGTCGGCCTGCCGGGGGGGTTCAGGGCCAGTGATCTCGGTGCTGACAGTTCAGCGCATGCGCAGTGGTCCGCTCTGCGCTATGCTGCATGCCTTTTCAGTGGGAAAAGGCCCTGCCCACTGATTTTTAGCGTGATTCATGCTAGGGCACTCTGATGCACAGAGTGTGGGAGATTCATTTTGAAAATCCTGCTGAAAAAAACAATCAATGGGATTTACTCCAGTTTTTATGCGAATTTGGCACTTTGAATCCTTCTGGGAGAATCCCACCACATATCTCCAGTTCTTTACATAAGAACTTTTACACAAGTCACCTTTTGAATTGTAATTACCTTAACTCTGTGTAGTTTGCCGGCCTCTAGATGTTAACCAGGACTTTTCCCCCCCCACTGAATTACATGCAAAATTCAATTTGTTAAAATAAAAAACAATACCTCTAAAACATATGAGTTATGACATTAGACACATCTAACACTATCACAATATGGCTGAGCACCAATGCCTCACAAGTCCCATCAGCCTGTCCTGACAGGCTACTGCTGACATCTGCATCTTCATACAGCAAGGCTGCCTTCCCGTTGGACCAGACAAACAAGCATTACCAAAGGCCGACAGGGGTGCCCGTCACTTGAGCCAAATCCCCTGTGGTTCTGATTCTTCCCAACTGGTGCGATCTCTCCTCTGAGGAAGAAAAGCAGAAAGGTGGGAGCGCTGGGAATGGCTTGTGTTCAGAGAAGATTTGTGTATGATGACTGTGAGGCATGGATGCGAGAATGCAGTACCCTGAAGGTCACTGCGAGTGTTAAGCTGTAACATGAATCAATGTTAGTAGCTTTGGTCTTCCTGAAATTTAGTTGGAATAAATGTAGAGAGAGTGCAGGAGTTGAAAGAAGAGTTGAAGAAGTAGACCTAAATGTATTAAGTGTACATGTGGAAATCAATGTTGAATTTTCAGATGATGGGGAAGCATGGAGATGAGAAATAAAAAGGAGCCAAGGATAAATTCCTGGGGGAACAACAAAGATAATGGAGCAAGAAAAGAAAGCAATGCAGGTGATTCTGTGGCTATGACTGGGATGGATGGTGGCACAGTGGTTAGCACTGCTGCCTCACAGCTCCAGGGGCCCGGGTTTGATTCCCACCTTGGGTCACTGTCTGTGTGGAGTCTGCATGTTCTCCCCGTATCTGCGTGGGTTTCCTCCAGGTGCTCCGGTTTCCTCCCACAGTCCGAAAGGCGTGCTGGTTAGGTGCACTGGCCATGCTAAAATTCTCTCTCGGTGTACCTGAACAGAGTGTGGCGTCTAAGGGATTTTCACAGTAACTTAATTGCAGTGTTAATGTAAACCTATTTGTGACACTAATAAATATACTTAAACTTAAGTATATAATAATAAAACCCAGGGAGTGCAATCCCACCCACCGAGATGAAAGTGAGGAGGCATTTGAGATGGATGGTCTAATCAGTCTGGCCACAGTTTGCAGGCAGTTTGAGGAGAAGGAGAAGGAAATGTTCACCTTTCCATCAGTCACAGCGAATTCAATTTGTGTATCTGATAAGAGCTGTTTCGATACTGTGGCAGAGGCAGAAACCTGATTGGAAAGATTTGAACATGGCGTTCCGGGAATACGTGGATGTGGGGCGCAGCAGCACATTCCTGGGCTTTGGTAAGGAGAGAGAGATTGGAAATGCAGGCAGTGACTTGCAAGAATGGAAGGATCAAGGGTTGTTTTTTGAGACAGGTGATGACAACAGATTTAAAGGAGCGGGGGAAGGATCTGTGGTGAGAATGACATGAACAATTTCAGTTAACTTGGAAGCCAAAAAGGGGATCTGGGTTTTAGTGGTAATTGGGTAAAGGATCAGCAGATAAGTCTCATGGACAGGATGGGCTTGGAGAGGAAACAAAGAGAGAGCAGAGAAACTAAAGAAAGATGCAGGGTGGGATTTAATGCCCTCCCTGTCGTGACGTTGGGGGCACGGGGGCATTTAATTTAGCCGTACGGTGGTTTGTGGAGACCCTGCTGCCTTCCCACCTTTGCCCCGTATGCAAGCAATTAGGAAGGCAAATGGCATGTTGGCTTTTATAGCAAGAGGCCTGGAGTACAGGAATACAGAAGTCCTGTTACAATTGTACAGGGTGGGGCTCTCATTTCACCTGTCCCGCTATCCAGGGTGCCATTTTTAAAGGCTGTCCCAGTGTACAACCAGTAAGCCACTTTACCCTGGTTGTTCCCCCCTCCCCACCCTCCCCCATGAACCCCCCCCATCACTACCTGGGAATCAAGAAGGCACTGCCAGGGCAATATCCAGGAACTGCTCAGTCATCAAGTGGGCACCACCTGGGCACTGCTCAGATGAATCAGTATCAGTGTTATATGTTAAATCAGTTGTTTTCCAAGCTCCAATGTTGTGAGCAGCATTCTTAAAAAAATGATATTTCTGACAAATAAATACAACCGTAAAATGAATAGAGCAAAAAAGGAGGGTTTTATTATGGAGATGCCATCAAAATTTGTTAGAAATACACACAAAGATGGAGGTCAATATTGGATACATCATAATTAGATTAATTGTAGGAATGCAGCTCACCAAGACCCTGTTGGCAGCATGTTCCAAACACATGAGCTCTACTCTCCAGAAGGGCAGCAGAGGAACACCACCACCTGCAAGATCTCCTCCAGGTCACACATCTTACAGATTGGGAACTATATCACTGTCCCTTCACTGTCACTGGGTCTAAATCCTGGAACACCTTCCCTAACAACACTGTGGGTGTACCTACACAAAACAGACTGCAAAGGCGGCTTACCACCACTTTCTCAAGGGCAATGTGGAATTGGCAATAAAAAGTGGCTGAGCCAGTGATGCCCACGTCTTGTGAACAAATACGCAAAGTAAACTTTAAAATTAAATAATAGACTTACCTAATATTCCTGTTCCCAAGATGCAGGCAATTGAAATGAAATCTGAAAAAAAATAATTAAAGTGTTTAAACACTAACGGCGGGATTTTCCAGCCCTTCCCACCAGCGGGATCTTACAGTCTCACCAAAGGCCCTCCCCCATCGCCCCCCAGCCTAAAGTTTGCCATTGAAAACAAGGGCTGAATTTTGCAGTCAGTGGCAAAGTAATGGTGTTTGCTGCCGACCTTGAGGAAGCTGCAAACACAAATCCAGCAATCTCTGTGGTAAGCTTTACCCCTTTGCTGACTGCAGTTCAAACTTAGCGCCAAGACAAGGTGATCTCTTGGTGATGCCAGCAAGCAGCCAATCACACTGAAGTATTCACAAATAGCAAACCAGGAAGTTAAAACCACTTAAACCTTTCAACTGGAACTTAATTTTTCAAATAGCCAAGAAAAATTACAAATCAAATTGAGATAGAAGCCAAAAGAGACTAAATTTTATATTTTTTAATTATGCGGAATGCAACATTTTGAATTCATTTGAGAATCCACAAAGATAAAATTAACATCTCAAGACTGGTGAGTTTTTAGCAGCAATTAAGGTATCCATAAACTGTCAGTCTTGCTGCAACTGTGAAAAAACCCAGATATAGCCAATTCAACACTGTGTAACTTTTTCAAGACATGTTGCAGCAAGACTAACAGTTTATGGATGGGAGTTCTCATCAATTTAATTGATTTCCCATTGATTGTGGTCTGGCATCACATCCTGTGGACAAGCACAGATTCACCGCACATGTGTAGACTCTAGAGGTTGCTGTCAGCTTCAGTGGCATAATGATGGCGAATGCTGTCAGTTTCATCATTATTACTGTCGCAAAAACTGGGCCAATGCAACACAATTCTCACATAAGATCAAAATCAATCCACAATGACCAGAAAGTTGGCCAAGAGCATATAGTGTGTCAACTCCATGCAATTCCACAATGCACAGCTTTTACCTCAAATACTTTAGTTGAAACACAAAAGAAAATGAGACACCTAAAGTTAAATGGTCATAACGGACAAAAAATTTCTTGGGAGTTTTGAAGAGGTGCAAAAGACATCTGGAAGTCTTTGGGAAAGAAAGAAAGAGACAAGCAAAACTGAACCAAAATGTGCAATCACCAGACTGAGCCAGCAGGCAAATGGCAGACCGCACAGCACCCATGTGTGGTTCATGGTTAGTGGTGCTGCTGATGTGGAGGGTTTGCCCTCACTGTCCTATCGAGCAGCACTGCAGCACCTTTAAAAGGTGGAAGTAGATGAAAGGATGCAGTTGGCTATTACTGTAATGTGCTGTTTCTGTCCTCTGATGTCAATGGCTGTTTCTGTCCTATGATGAGCGGCACAGTGGCTAGCACTGCTTTCTCACAGCGCCAGGGACCGGGGTTCAATTCCAGTCTTGGGTGACTGTGTGTGTAGAGTTTGCACGTTCTCCCCGTGTCTATGTGGGTTTCCTCTGGGTGCTCCGGTTTTCTCCCACAGTTCAAAGATATGCAGGTTAGGTGGATTGGCCATGCTAAATTGCCCCTTAGTGCCCCAAAATGTGTAGGTTCGGTGGATTAGACGTGATAAATGCACAGGAGTTACGGGGATAGGGAGGGCCTAGGTAGGATGTTCTTTTGGAGAGTTGGTGCAGAACAAATTGACCGAATTACCTCTTTCTGCACTGTAGGGATTCTATGGTTCTATGTCATTGGCTGTTTCTGTCCTCTAATGCATGCTAATCACAGCAGGGTAAAGCAGTCTGACCAGTTTTGTTGCTTGTTGTGAGATGAGTTCCCCACAATCACCACCAAGCCTTGCAGTTGGGGTTGCTGGGCTAATTGTAATATGGCTATTCAGGATTTACTGACTGCTGGTTTCCCTAATACACCTTTTTTTCCACTAATGTCTGGAGCAGTTATTCATGTTGTTACAGGCAGATGAGGACGTGGTAGAATGGATCCCCCTCTTTTTCCACTCCTCACTTGACCACAACTGTTTTTTTTTAAGAATTTGCTTTGCAATTTAGTGAATGTTTAACTGCTTAATTGCTGTGGCTGTAAAAGACATACACAGACAGGTTTTCTTGTAAATTTTTAAAACGGAAAGGAAATAGAATGTATTATATTTGACACAAACTAAAAGGAAAATAAAAATGCATCAACTCTCAATCACGCATTCATGCTGTAGTACACTGCATGTATGCACACACGCACTCTCGCACACACACGCACTCACACACGCACACGCTTGAGTTACAAAGTGGAAGGGAAAGTTAAATTGTTTCAGAGTCTAAAAGTTGTTACTTGTATACAGATCCTGTAGATTGATGGTTTCGATTGGGCTCAATGGCCTTTCCAGATTCTGCGGAGAGATGGTTTACAGATGTTGATGGACCATTTCTATCGTTTCTTCTGGTGTCAGCAGCTGCTGGGTTGATTTTTTTTAAAGATGCTACCCAGAGTGTATGGCCGGTCAAATACCAGGCAGAGCACAGGGTGGCTGCAGAGTGAGAGAGAGCCCACTGAGAGACTTTCTGATCTCACACTGGCCTGGAGAAAAGCAGTTTCTTCAACAAAAAGAGGGTTATGTTTGCTCATCACATTATCTCCTCTCACAAACTGGCCAGTTACCCAAACATGGTCATAGGAATCTGCTTCTGGTCCATTGTTTAGAAATAATTAGATGATGACTGGAGGAGTTATTTTCTTAGCGGGGTCCATTGCCCAAAGCAACTGAGTTTAATGGCTTGTTCCATATCCAGCTGAATTCATAGGCAATGTCTGGACGTTTGGTGAATGTTTCAGGTGAGATGGTCATTCATACTCATCTGAGCTGATTGTCTCTGGTGGGCTCTCTCAGGACAGCCTGATTCCATTCTAATGGCTTTGGAGTATGTAGGATACTGCTATGTTTAGCCATCTTAGAAGCTGCTGTTTAAGTCATTTAAAGTGCTTTTGTTCAGTCTTTTTACTTATGTGGTGGTTTCAACCCACTGAATGAACTAAGTCATTCTTGATATAAAACGTGTCATACAAAAATATTCAATGCATAGTTTTGCAAGTCGGATCAATCTGTATTATCAGATAAAGCGATCTTCACACAACTTCTGCAAAACGCAACCATTAGGCAATCAGGAACTTATGAAATCATCAGGTTAGGAAGGAGCAACAGCAGCCAGAATATAGGGTTCAGATCCCACAGCTGAAAGAGACTTCACAAGCTGGTTCTTTCGCATTCCCTTCTTTGCAGTATATGGGACAGGATTTAATCCAGTCTGTCATGCTGGGAAACACAGTAGCCTGGCCCACTTAATATAGGATAGGCTGCGCATCAATTTCTCAGTGATGGGAAAACTACCCACAATTAAATTGGAGGCGGATAGGAAACTCACTCACTCAAGGCAGTACGTCAAAAAGGGACATTGATAAGCACAGATATCTGAAGGTTGTGCGGTGGAGGAGATTAGAGAGATAGGGAGGGATAAGGCCAGGGTGGAATTTGAAACTACGGATCAGAATGTTAAAATCGTGACACTGCTTGACTGGGAGCCAATGGGGTCAGTGTGAACAGTGGGGATAGGGGAACAGGACTTTCTGTGAGGTAAGGCACGTCTTTTTAAGATACAAAGGATTGGCTTTTCCTGATCCCACCCTGAAATGTGATGGGTTTGAGCTTCTCCCTGGTCAGTTTCTGGGTCAGAGACATATGTGTAGATCCAGGTGGAATTCCTGCCAATTACTTTAAGGAAAATTCAGGCACTGCTACAACAGGGTCTATGCCATAGCACCCAATATGATAGGACCAAGCTAAAGGGAAGGGGGGGAGAGGGCAACAGAAACCTTTGCTGGAAAGGGGACCTCCCTCTTCCTCTATTTGATGGAAGCACAGGGATTCCCACCTCAATTTTGGCCTAAAACTATGATTTGCCAGGTGGACCCAGGGAGTGGCAGGATTTGGAGTGGTTGGGAAAGAAACAAGTCAACATCTGGAATCCCACTGCCATCAACAATATGGATGAGGAAAGGGCAATTTATCAACTCTTAGTACCAGAAGGAGGAAATTAAGGTCAGACCAAGTGAGGTGACAGAAACCCCCTTCCCAATTATATATCTTTCCCATTGCTATCCTATCTTATAGCAGAGCACATCTGGTCCAAAATATCTGGTTTGCAAATGAAGATTATAGGCTGCAATAATCAATGACTCTTTAGGCCACAATGGTTCCTGTGATAATCGGAACAAGAAAATGCATTTTGTGGAAATAAAATTCAGGTTTGAATAGCAGACGTGTGGGGTGAACCGATGTTCAAAAGTTTCATTTCAATTGGAAGTCAGGGAAAAAGTATGCAGAGCCTGCCTTCAGTCTAAATGGTGAAGGGACCACAATTGTTTGCACAAAGTCTATGCAAGCAGCATGCTTATTAGAGTGCACAGCTTTTCTCATTTCACTCCTTTGGCCATATTCCATGATTTTGTTTCTGTAGGAATAGTTTGACAAGGAGCTCAAGGGTCTGACTCAAATGGATATACCTATCACCCTGACTGAGGCCTCAAAGAAAGGAATACACTTAACAGGCACAGTGTTTGCTTCTGTGTAAACCATGTTATCTCTCATTGGGTACCTTCAAGTTTTGAGTGGTTGTCAGGTTTCATAGATGTGGCAAAAAGTTAGCAATATCAGATTACAAAGTTTCATTTTGACAGTTCGATCACATTTTGCCTGGAGAAAAAATCATCCCTGAAACAATATGTACTGTTGAGCTCAGAGACATCCTTGCAGAATACTTCAAATGTGCATCAGTACAAGTCAATTCATTTTTTAAATGCAGCATAATTATGAAACCATTTTGCCTTTTAGCATCTTTTTGGATAATTTAGCTCGCAGATTATGAATTTCACATACTGACTGCATGGTAAGTATCTCACGCTACCTCTGTTGGTTAAATTAAATTGGAATTAATAAAGTAGTTATGCAGGGATGCAGCCCGAACACTGTGTTAATAATAGTACCAAAGGCACATGTTAAATAAGTCTTATTCTTGATACTTCAAGGAACCCCATATAGTTGTACAGAAACTGCTATAGAGAAGAACAAACATTTGGTTCAATTCATTGAACCAGCTTTCAAAAACAAGCCCTTTGGCCATTATAAAATTAGTTGGTATAACGTCACGGACAGGAGGGGGGTTCATTTAAATCGCCCAGATTTCTCTTCTCATTACTCATCAGTAAACAGAAAGGTTTTTTCCTGAATGTTTTGATTTCTCGCTTTATAAGTGCTGGTGTATTTTCCCCATTCTGTAAACATGGAGTGTTCAAATCCTCTATGAAAACTCATACAGCAAACTCGAGATAAAAGGGTTGGTTTATTTCTCACCCACACAAAACACATGAAAGGGATTTACAACATTTATCTCTTTTGCGCTCGAACAATAAAAGAGGGATAAGGGAAAGAAAGGGGTACAGGGCCAGATCACAACAGCTATCATTCCGCATTATCAGATAAGGCTATCTTTGTACAATTTCTGCAAAATTCAACCATCGGGGAGTTATGAAATCATCAGGTTAGGAAGAAGCAACAGCAGCCAGAAAACAGCGTTCAGTAACAGTAACAATACAAGTTATGGTTTCATGTATGCCCAGAATCCAGAATCAAAAGTCAAATGGAGGTTTTCTTTGTAGGGAAGGTTAGGGCAGCACGGTAGCACAGTGGTTAGCACTGCTGCTTCACAGCTCCAGGGACCTGGGTTCGATTCCCGGCTTGGGTCACTGTCTGTGTGGAGTTTGCACATTCTCCTCGTGTCTGCGTGGGTTTCCTCCAGGTGCTTTGGTTTCCTCCCACAGTCCAAAGATGTGCGGGTTAGGTTGATTGGCCGTGCTAAAATTGCCCCTTAGTGTCTTGGGATGGGTAGGTTAGAGGGATTAGCGGGTAAATATGTCGGGATATGGGGGTAGGGCCTGGGTGGGATTGTGGTCGGTGTAGACTCGATGGGCCGAATGGCCTCTTTCTACACTGTAGGGTTTCTATGATTTTCTATTTAACTGTCGCAGGGGGATCCGTCTTACCAGAAGTGAGAGTCACACATGGGGAGAAGAAACACAGAGCTGAAGGCACCAGCTCCAATGTTCCAGAGTAGATGAGGGCCAGGCAATTGTACCTGGACAGGGCTCATTCTGCTGCTACCTGTTTGATGGTCAGATGGTGGGGAGCACAGGCTGCTTGCCTGGATTTACTTTCTCTTCGGAGGTCAAAGAGAAAACTGAAAATTAATCACAACAGCTTATCAAAGGAATGAAGACAGCTCCAGTCTTGGTCATGTGACAGCATGGTTTCTGGTAACTATCAAGGCCCCTGTTTGAAACTCATTGTGTTTGGGAGCAGGTAACAGTTAGGCCATTAAAACCAGCTTGGGATACCAGGAGTCTCAAGTAGCAGCCTTTGTCCATAGCTGGCTGGGACAGGTGTACCCATTCCAGGGTTGGAATTCTGGCCTTGGAAATGCAAAAGGGTTGATGTATTTCTCTGTGACTGCTGACAAATTTGATTGTCAGCAGTCACAGGGGGCACTGTCACCTCCTTACAGATATTCGCTGGAACTCTACCACCTCATTCACCATAGAATCGGCACGGGCGAGGGTCCGACAACAGAAATCTCTGTTGACCTCGGGTGGGAATTTCCAGTCTCGCCCGAGCGAGGCTGTAAAATCCTGCCCATCAAGTCTCTGACGGTTTGAAATTCCTTTGCTATGTGTCATGGCTAGTCATGGAAAGCCTGGTCCGTTTAAAAAAAAGATAATTTTTATGGAGTAGTCTGGGTGATGTAGATATGTATTTACTTTCAGTCCCATCTCAGCCCGGATGGTAAAATGAATTGCTGTGAAGTTAAAAGCCCAAGTCAAGTTTCACCACTTTAGGCCATCTTGGTGATTTCTCTCTTCAGAGCACCCTGGTACTTGTTGGGGATCACTGCCTTAGCACATGGTGGCCCCAAGAAGTGGCCATAAGTGGCTTGGACAGGAGAAATTCCAAGCAATCTTCCTACCCCAGTTTGCCTCAACATGCCCCACTTCCATTTGCACAGGAGGGGAAGGAAGACAGCTACAGTCCTCCCAATGGTGAAGGAGGGAAAACCACGGTTGAGAATGTGATGCAGTCGAGGCTCCATTGCCTAAAATTTCCCTCTTTCTCCAAAATAACACCAGGAAAGATAACAGACCTTCCAAAACCTAAAGAAGCACTTTCCGCTTGAACAGATGGAGTATAGAATCATAGACTTCTTATAGTGCAGAAGGAGGCCATTCAGCACATCAAGCCTGCACCGACAACAATCCCACCCATTTCCCATGACCCTACACATTTACCCCGCTAACCCCTTGACACTAAAGGGCAATTTAACATGGTCAATCCACCTAACCCGCATATCTTTGGAGTGTGGGAGGAAACTGGAACACCCGGAGGAACCCACGCAGGCACAGGGAGAATGTACAAACTCTGCATAGACAGTGACCCAAGGCCGGAATTGAACCAGGGTCCCTGGCACTGTGAGGCAGCAGTGCTAATCACTGTGTCACCATGCCACTCTATAGTTGCGGAGAGCCAGGAAGGTCATTCTTGCTCCTGCTCAGAAAACGCTATTACAAGAGTTGCACTGTGCACATTAAAAATGAAAATGTTAGCCTGGAGTTACATATTGTGGCCCGGGATTGATAAAGGCATCAAAGGCCTCGTTAGACACTGTGGCGAGTGTCAAGTACAGCAAAGTTTGCCACCCTCATCTCTTCTGCACCCGTGGGAATAGCCAGGTCGGTCATGGGTGTGACTTCATGTTGATTTTGCGGACCCCTTCATGGGCAGATTATTGATAATCACTCTAAATGGATGGATATTCATGAGACGAAGACCACAATCTCCTTAGCCACAATTGATAAATTATGGCAGAGGTTCGCCACACATGGGTTGCCTGAAGTGCTGGTCTCTGACAATGGGACTGCATTCATGAGCAAGGAATTTCAACAATTCATGCAAACCAATGAGATTCAACAGTCGCCTAACACCCAGCCTCAAATGAGTTAGCTGAAAAGACCATCCAGACATTTTAAATCCCCAGGAAGAAATAGTCCCCTGCGCTTTTGCAACTTCGACTGGCTTCTTTTCTACTAACGTACAGAACAACTCCTCATGTCACGGCAGGAGTTACCCTGGCTGAATTGCTCATGGGAAGACGTCTTGAGACAAGACTTGATTTAATATTTCCAAATTTGGCAGGAAGGGTGGAGGCAAAACAGAATGCATGGAAGAGATATTGTAACTCTCCCAAGATTGAGAGGGCTTTTCAGGTAAATAATTTAGTTTATGGAAGAAATTTCAATGCTGGTCTAAATTGGGTCCCTGAGATGGTTGTGGCCAAGACAGATCCAGTGACATACGCAATTGACGTACAAGGGAAGAGAATGAAGAAGCATGTAGACCACCTGAGGAGAAGGAACCACGCACAGCACCAAGTGAGCAGTCTGTTATGCTCGTTAGTGTGGCTCCAGCGACTGCCAGTAGAACCAGATCCAATATCCCTGAGAAGGGGGTCAAGT
This sequence comes from Mustelus asterias, assembly GCF_964213995.1. Classification (NCBI taxonomy): domain Eukaryota; kingdom Metazoa; phylum Chordata; class Chondrichthyes; order Carcharhiniformes; family Triakidae; genus Mustelus; species Mustelus asterias. The sequence goes on from NC_135803.1 coordinate 42,742,141, forward strand.
AACATTTCGGTGGGAACTGGAGAGGTAATTTGCACTCGAGCACCTTCACAAACTGAAAGCCTCCAGCTGTTGTTCAAGAAGAAACTACTTCAACTGATGAAGCACCTGATAAAGAATTATGGCGCTCTCAAAGAATTAGAACGTCTCCAGATAGGTTTATTTTATGAGACACTGTGTTAGGTTTCCCCCTTTTGCTATATAATATTGTAAATATCTTTGTTGTTATTGTGAAGTATTAATTAAGGACTTAAAGGGGAAGGGATGCAGTTGCATGCCCCTTTACATGACCTATCAGGCCGATTGCAGCAAGATGTGTGAATCACGAGCAGCAGCCTGAACGTTCTAGTGATTCGAGTTTGGGTGTCATGGTGTTTGGAACCATTCTTATCTCTGTCTTGTATATTATTATTTTCCTGTCAGCTCCTCAAAGTTATTATTGATCGCAAACCAGATAAGGGTGTTGTCTTAGTATGACAAAGAATTAATAAGAGATAAAACGTCTAACCCCTAAAGACAGGAATGCTAGTCACTAACAGAGTTTTTGCACTCAAAGTTAACTGGAGTAATAAGGAAATCCCAGATGGAGTGGAAGCACAAAGCTCCAGAAACCAATAAGTACAGCTCCCCACAAACAATGTATTTATCATGGGAAGGAGTACCTGATCAGAAAGTTTGTCAACGTGTAGAATGTCCTAACCAAAGCACCCACATCCAAGGCTGTGAGCGAGAACATTATTAGGGGTAGTAATTGCTCCAAATGAAAGTTGCCAGCTTATTGGAAAAGGAACAATCTTATGTTGTAAAACAAAATTGCTGACCAGATTTTGTGCAGTTGTGAAATAATTGCCAGAGATGGTTAGCACAACAGGCTCAGGGAAAAGAGTCTTCACCACCAGTGATAATCTCAGCAGGACACTGAACTTCCCTCTTCCATTCAAATAAAAATGATTCATATTTTGCTCCTGACACAAAGTCACAAAAGGAGATGACATTCTAACCTGAGGCGAAAAATCACTACATTTAGAACAGATGCAATTACACAATTTATATATTTCCAATGTCATTTCTCTATCTGAATGGAGGCATTTATTGGATATTTAAAATGCACAGAATCCCTCCAGTGCAGCAGGAAGCCATTCGGCCCATCAAATCACACTAAATCTCCAAAGGAGCATCTTATCCAGAACCACTCGCCCAGCCTATCCCCATAACCCTGCGCATTTCCCACAGCTAATCCACCCAACCTACGTATCTTTGGACACTAAGACGCAATTTAACATGGTCAATCCACCTAACCTACACATCTTTGACTGTGGGACGAAACCGGGACACCCAGAGGAAACTAACGCAGACATGGGGAGAACATACAAACTCCACACAATCAGTCACCCAAGGGAGGGAGTGAAGCTTGGCATGGTGAGGCAGCAGGGCTTACCACTATGCCACCGTGCCACCCACTGCAGGTGAACAGCTGAAAAGAAAATTTTAAATCTGTTACATTTATAAGAATTTGACTGCTCTGATATTTTTTGATGGCATGGTATGGAACAGTCATTATTTTAGTTGGCTAAATTTTAAAGGAAAACATTTTTAAAATTTATATTTATCAACTAAATTAAAATTAGAATGGCTTCATTTAGGATTGGCACTGGGATATTGGTCAGAACCTTGCAACCTTTGGAGTAATGCTGTAAATAGTAACTGGCAAATAAAAACATCTCATTTAAGGCCAGTTTACTGTTTCTCGACATTTCTAGTGACCTTCTAAAAAAAATTGATTTTTTTTTCATATAAAACAAGTTTGATAAAAAAAATCCCTGAAGGCAAATGAAAATGTGGGAAGTTATTACAATGATTAAACTTCAGGACAAAATTCGAGACTATACCTGGAGATCCGTTAGGTCTGCAGACTATTAAAATGATTAAAACCAAAAGGTCCAGTGGTGAAGCCAAAAGAATTGTTTCCAGGACAAAAATTGTACTGAGCAGTACAGAACGGGAAAGACAGATAGTTCGATTTCTGACCAAAAATTCACAGATTATCTCAATTGCGTCAGCCATAGAGCCATACAATAGGTATTTCATGATTCTGCTGGAAGTGTGGATGAGCAACAGCTAATTAGCAACTCTATTGTGATACCACTCTGGCTGAGCACATGGTCCTAGGGCTGTGCACTTATGCCTTAGCATAAGCCATTGATTGCAGAAGTGAAAAGTAAAATGACGAATAGATTGGAAGGAAAAAAGAATCAAATTTACCATTCAATTCCTGAAAAGGAGCAATGAACCAAGCAAGTACAAAGCCATTGTCAAGATTCAAAGGTTAGTACTTTACAGACACGAAAGTTATCTGAATGGAAAAGTTGTTGGTTCCTCTGAGCTCCATTTTTGCAATTTTCTGTCCAAAAAATTCCAACCAGATTTAAAACTGAGGACTGGATTTTTGTCTTCTGTTCAAGATCAGCGAATAGGACCCTTTCCCGATGTTGCATTTCCGGCTTCTGAAAGACAGCCCACTCAACCAGTATTTTGCCTCCCGGCGTTGACTGCAGGCTGAAATTGCGGCTTCTGCATCCCAATGAGGCAACAGAGGTGGGAAGATGGTGAGGCTGAGAGGTTAGAATACCCGCCTCCATTTACTGGGACATCAGCCCAGATCAATTCACGGCTGTTTGGCCCTCTAGCCTTCACTTTCATAGTGAGACCATCTGTGAACTGTATCAACAGGAACAGTCCAAACAGAAAGCAAGATACTTCTGTCAGATAGCCTCATTATTAATGAATTCAGCCCTATGGATGGTTGTTTACATTGTTTACAAAATGGACTGCAGGCTTTGTTTGCTTTACAGTTTTATTAGTTTGTAATAACCTGATCTTTCGTTGAAGTGGTTTTTCAATGCCTGTGTGTTTATTTGGACAGAATTAAAAGTTTTTTCAATGGGACTTTCATGGCTGTGTTTGATCCCAAGTCATAACTTGGGATGGAATCCTATAGAACAGTGGTTCCCAAACTTTTCCTTTATGCAGACCATTAGATCATCACCAAAAGCATTTGCGGACCACAACATGCGTAAGCTTTTTTTTACATAGCCTATGGCTGTCAGGAGTCAAACTTATATATCAACAGGCACTAAAAACATAGCTATTTCTAATAGTTTAGAATGCATACTCACAAATACATTGCTCTCATACAGCACATTTACCTGCCGTAGCCCTACCAGTGGAAACAGATGACACTTAGCTAATGAGAAGGCTGATGTTGATTCGCAAACACCAAATGCTGGATATCAGGTTCCAGACATGAGAGTCTCAATCCGAGATCTGGTTCAATGTTAAGTTTATTCTGATATTTGATCTTCAATGCGACAAGCCCCGAAAATCCAATTTCCCGAAGGTAGGTTGTAGGAAAAGGCATCAGAAACTTTACTGCCTTTCCAGACAGTTCTGGGTATTCTGAAGCTACTTTAAGCCAAAAGTCAGTCAGGTGGTTCTGAGAAAAATCCAGCTTCAAAGCACTGTCACAGGACAGTTCCACAAAGCTGTCTTGCTCTCTCAAGGTCAGGCTTATGAGGATGTCATCATCAAGGCTCGCAAACGGATTTCGTATCCAGTTGAACCTTGTGCTGGGATCTGGAAAATACTCGCGTAGCTGTGTTTCCAAACTTTGCAGGTGCTCTCTGAAGTCATGTTTCACACTGTTTGGAAGCCGTGGGCAAAAGATCTGACAGATTCACAAATGATTTGACTGCTCAAGCCGTTTGGCCCATATCACTAATTTCTTGCTCATTGCTTCTATTTTGTCCTGCGCATGAAAACCTGTCACTGATTTTCCCTGAACTCAGATTGAGACCATTCAATTGATCGACAATATCTGCCAAAAATGCCAATCTGGCAAGGCCCTGAAAATCACTGAAGCGTTGTGAGAGTTCAAACTTTGAATCAAGTAAAAGAATTCTCACTTCATCATTGCTGATCCTCGAACTGGGGTGTCATCTGACATGGCGGACGAAGAAACTCTTACACAATATATTTCATGTAACTTATTCTTTATTAATGTTGAAAACACCGGATAAACACTGAACTGCTCTTTATTCCACTTGTTTAGAGTATTGATTACTTGTCAATTACAACGAATCACAAGACTCACGGCTTGGACTCAAATACTACCCGTTGCAAAGTGTGCTGATCAGTGTCCCTTGTATTCTTCTCCGAATCCTGGACTCAGGGCAGTCTTCACGGTCTTCACTGCTGAGGATGCGAACTTCTCCCTTTTTATCCAGTTTCTTCTAGCATTGAGAACATTCTAAGTAATGTACACCCATGACCTGGGGTCATCAGTTTGCCCAGTACCAGTTGCAAAACAGGTTGTTCTTATCTGTCTTTAGCTACAGTCTTACAGCTGCAGCAGTATATCTTATCACACACTACTTATTCAACAGGCTGGTTCTGCAACAACAGCTATTTTCATAGTCCTTGTGCTTGACTACTTTTCCCATCATGCTTTATCAATGTTTAGCTGTTAGCCATCTGGCTACATCATGCAACTCTGAAAGACGTGCGAGTACCTTTTCTTGGGAGAGCCACATTGACATTATGTACTCCTAATATAGCATCATTCATGTCCTTGGACATATGATACTGTGCCTTTAAGAAATGTATTTTTATCATGTTTACCTCATGCTTCTTGTAAGGGGCATGTTTACAATTCAGTTATTTTATACGGTGCTGATTTGTCTGCACCAGGCAGCTCGCATCCTGAGAATGCAAGAACAAAGAACAGTACAGCACAGGAACAGGCCTTTCCAAAGCTAATACCAGCAACAGTGGAATAAGGCCCATACATGGGCATTGATTGTGCACTTCAGCATCTCAATTGGTAGCAGGAAGGGACGGGGCAGCCAGACCACAGACCTTCTCACCCAGGGCATATTCAGGAGACAGACAGGGGCCACCCATTACCCTCCTACTGGATTAAATGCCTCCACCCCCCACCCACAAAATGTGCCATGTGGAAGGACATGGAATTGTACCGTTGCCCTTTCTTCGAAGTTGTTTGATTTGATTTGATTTATTATTGTCACATGTATTAGCATACAGTGAGAAGTAATGCTTCTGGTGCGCTATACAGATAGAGCATACCGTTCATAGAGAAGGAAACAAGAGAGTGCAGAATGTAGTGTTACAGTCATAGCTAGGATGTAGAGAAAGATCAACTTAATGCAAGATGGGTCCATTCAAAAGTCTGACTGCAGCAGGGAAGAAGCTGTTCTTGAGTCGGTTGGTACGTGACTTCAGACTTCTGTATCTTTTCCCCGATGGAAGAAGGTGGAAGAGAGAATGTCCAAGTTGCAGGGGGTCCTTAATTATGCTGGTTGCTTTGCCAAGGCAGCGGGAAATATAGACAGAGTCAATGGATGGGAGGCTGGTTTGCGTGATGGATTGGGCTACATTCACAACCTTTTGTAGTTTCTCGCGGCCTTGGGCAGAGCAGGAACCATACCAAGTTGTGATACAACCAGAAAGAATGCTTTCTATGGTGCATCTGCAAAAGTTGGAGAGAGTTGCAGCTGACATGCCAAATTTCCTTAGTTTTCTGAGGAAGTAGAGGCGTTAGTGAGCTTTCTTAACTATTGTGTTGGCATGGGAGGACCAAGAGAGGTTGTTGGTGATCTGGACACCTAAAAACTTGAAGCTCTCAACCCTTTCTACTTCATCCCTGTTGATATAGACAGGGGCATGCTTTCTGAAGTCGATGATAATCTTCTTCATTTTGTTGACATTGAGGGAGACATTATTGTTGCTGCACCAGTTCACCAGATTATCTGTCTCATTCCTGTATTCTGCCTCGTCATTGTTTGAGATCCGACGCACTACAGTGGTATCGTCAGCAAACTTGAAAATCAAGTTGGAGGCGAATTTGGCCACAGTCATAGCTGTATAAGGAGTGTAGTGGGGAGCTGAGAACACAGCGTTGTGGGGCACCAGTGTTGAGGATGATCGTGGAGGAGGGGTTGTTGCCTATCCTTACTGATTGTGGTCTATGAGTTAGGAAGTTCAGGATCCAGTCGCAGAGGGAGGTGCCGAGGCCAGGCCACGGAGTTTAGAGATGAATCTCGTAGGAATAATGGTGTTGAAAGCTGAGCTGTAGGCTATGAATAGAAATCTGACATAGGTGTCCTTGTTATCTAGGGTTCCAGGGTTGAGTGCAGGGCCAGGAAGGTGGCATCTGCTGTGGACCTGTTGCGGCAATAAGCAAACTGTAGTGGATCCAGGCATTCTGGGAGGCTGGAATTGATTCGTGCCATGGCTAGTCTTTCGAAGCATCTCATAATAATGGATGTTAGAGCCACCGGACAATAGTCATTAAGACACGCTGCTTGGTTTTTCTTAGGTTCCGGGATGATGGTCGTCTCCCTGAAGCAGATAGGGACCTCAGATTGTTGTAAAGAGAGGTTGAAAATGCCTGTGAATACCCTCACCAGCTGATCCGCGCAGGGTCTGAGTGTTCGTCTGAGTACCCCATCCGGGCCAGTCGCTTTCCGTGGGTTGACCTTTGAGAAAGCTGCAATTGGTGACCTTAGGTGCAGGTTCATCCAGGACTTCTAGGGTGGAGGGCGTGCTCTGGCTGACCTCTTGCTCAAAATGGGCATTGAGCTCAACAGGGAGGGGTGTGTTGGAGCCGGCGATTTTACATGCCTTCATCTTGCAGCCTGTTATGTCTTCCAGACCTTGCCATAGTCGGCGGGGGTCTGTGTGGCTAGCCTTGGACTCTAGCTTGGTCCGGTACTATCTTTTGGCATCTTTGATGAAACTGATGGATGTTTTTCAACGTGTGTGTTTATTTGGACAGGATTAAAGGTTTCTACAATGGGAGTTTCACTGGGAATGGGGATTTTTTTTCCAAAGATAAAGTTGACTTTTTAAATTTTTCGTGAGCATTATATGGTTCACTGGTGCTGTACACAGCTGTGTGTGTTAAAGGCTTAGAAGACACCATGACATTAAATCAATGTGAAAAATCAAACCACTAGGCCCCCTACAATACATTCCTGTCTGATTCTCCATACTGTGGAATGTAGAAGAGGACTTTATCCATTAGAGAAAGGACTCTGGTACATCTGAACATCTACACAGTGATGGTAAATTTAATGGTCTCTTATATTTTAAGGACAGAGGCCTGTGATCAATTACTCCACTAAAACATACGTAAATCATCATCATAAACCATTACATTATGATAGCCGAAGTTGAGTTGAGTTTTTAAATTTACCTGTCAAAAGGGTTCCAGATTCAACAGAAGGCTTCACCAAGGTTCACAAACTGACTTACCTGATGTGCTTCTCAAAAATTTCAGGAACATGCAAGCCTCCATGAAAATAGCAATGACAGAGAAACTCAAATTTGCAGTAGGCATTTAAATAGTAAATCCAATGTCACTGTAACTGAGTGTCAAGTTGCGACCCACCAAATGCCCCAATCTAATAACAATGGCCACATGCCTCCCACTTTGTCCTCCGATACGCGTTTTCTCATTATCGTGAGGCAAAGAAAATCAGTCCTGAACATCTGTACAAAGATTAAAAGTTGATCAAATATTGCAGTCTGTAGCAGGAAGCCTCAAGGTATCTTGCTTTCCTATCTCACACAGATCTCTGCCTCCCATACTGAAGAACCTTTTAATACAAGTCTACAGATTTTACCTAACAAAATGACAGCAGTTACATAGGTCTGGTTTATTTGGTTTGACAGCAAAGAAAAATAAAGTACCAGATGTCATGACACAAGGCAATCAACAGCGTTTGACTGATATCATCGTGACAGTTGTATGAACATTAATGCAGTAACAAGAGATCTAGTATTGAAGACTACAATCTTGATATGGTCAAATTGACAGATGGAGGCACATAAGCAACAGAATTGAAACATGTTAGAGCAACAGAAATGTCAGGGTTTATGACCAAGAATCAAGTGCCCAGGACAGAATTTGTTAAGTCTACCAGAAAGCAAGGTAGACAGCAACATTTTGCTTGGTTTGCAATCATTCACCAAAGATAGAGAGACTATATTCAAGATTCTTGCTGTCTTTCTCCAAAACTTCTCTTTTATAAGACTTGCTTCAGTATTAAATTTCCAAGTATAGACTAATAGAGTTTTATTTTTGCAACTTGACAAAAAAATTGACAAAGGCACATCTAGCATAATTTCTATCCATAAATTTTCCTCAGTTCATTTGACTACAAATGAAATTTGACTCCAAGTGACTCGTGAGAGAATAGTTTGCACTATTTGATACTGTTAAAATCACCTACAGAAGATGTTTATTGGCCACCAATTGAGAAAAGGCAGCATGTAACTAAACAACGGCAATGTCAGTGGGAGTCATGGGGAATGACAGCCTCCATCTCCCCCACCCCCCAAAAAAACAGAGAGATTAGCCAACTTTGTTATGTCAGGACTTGATCCAAAATGACTTGATCCAACATTTGCTCAATTTCAAAATTCCAGCTCATGAATGTTTGAATCTGACATGAGCAGCAACAAAGAATGTTGGCACAACTGTGATGTGCAAATGACCATGAGACATTAGTTATCTGGGCCAAGGACCTCATACCTTTGTTTATGCCCCTGGGGACAAGTTGGACTCACCTCTCTAATCCTTCAAACCCTGCTGCAAGCCTGTAGCTGGATAATGGTGAGGAAATTATGAGGTGGGAGGCTGGGCGGAAGAAAGAATGAGATGGAAATGTGTATTTGTTTATGGAAATGCACAGCCCAGTTCGATTAAGCAGCCTGCTGCAATGCTCCAGTGTAGCCCAACCCAAGCTGGAGGAGCAACATCTTATCTTCCGATTAGGCATGTTACAGCCCTCGGGATTCAATACTGACTTTAACAACTTTAGACTGTGACCTTTCTTCTCCATCTAAAATCCTCTCTTTTTAAATATCTGATACATTTATTATCTCAATGTAAAAACCTTCCCTCCCTGCCCCACACACCAGGCCATCTATCTCTAGCTCTTAAGTTTGTTACATCTTGTTGCAATCTCTCCCAGCTATAGTCCAACATATTTTACCTTTCCTTATTTCTGATGAGCCAAATGGACTTGAAACTTTAGCTCTGTTTTCTCTCCCTACTGATGCTGCCAGACCTGCTGCGTTTTTCCAGCATTCCCTGTTCTTGTTTCAGATTCCAGCTCCTGCAGCATTTTGCTTACATCAGAATATGTAGCTTGTTGCACTGGTATAGTTAGAGGACATCTTGGGAATACTGTCAGAGACAATACTTTAACATGCTTTAATGTCTTACTTCTGTGGTAAGTAATGACACTTGCCCCTGCTACTTTCCAAACACAAACAGCATTGCTGGTATTTGCAGCCAGTCTTTCAAAATGCTTTCATTGACCAGAATATAGGTGAAAAGAGCATTATATTAGTTTGCTGCTGATTGCAGTGATAGAAATTACCCCTCTCAAAGACAGTTCAATTTTGCAGGAAACGAATGACAGGTGTGAGGTTCCAACTCACTCCAGGACTAGAGTTTGACCCGAGGCTCATGAGGAGAGGGTATTTCTCCAAGCTTCGGCTCAACACCTCTAGGATATAACTTTTATGCAGTGTAGGTGGGCCACAAGCAGAGACCAGGAATAACGGCACAGACCACAGCCTCCAGCCTGCAAACCCCCAAACAGAAATGACCACAACCTGATGATATTAAAATCAGTATGGCACAGTGTACGGCTGCTATTCATAAACACTTCATTAATTTTAAGTAATAATTATTGAGGAAATATCAGATTACATTGGCACTGCTGCTGTGGCATTGGAAAGCTTAAAGCAAGAAGAAAAACCCTAAACTTGCAAGTGCCAGACAATTAAGAATATATAATGCCTGCCTTAAGTAGGCTGCTGCATGGTGCTGAAACTTGGACTACATAGAAGCAGAAATGCAGACTGAATTCATTTCATAGGCATTGCTTGAGAAAGATCCTTGGGATCCATTGGCAGCAGAGAGTCTCCTGTGCAGAAGTACTGCAGCTTTCTGCTTTTGATCACAATGGCTAGGACACATTGCTTTAAGTGGAAATGGTGGTGTAGTAGCAATGTCACTGGATTGTTACTCCAGAGACACAAGCTAAGTGCCCTGGGGATGTGGGTTCAAATCCCACCACTACAGATGATGAAATTTTAAATTCGATCAATAAAAAAAAGCTAGAATTGAAAGCCAGTCTCAGTAATAAAAACCTATCTAATTCGCTAATATCCTTTAGGGAAGGAAATCTGTCATCCTTACCTGGTGTGCCTTACATGTGACTCCAGACTCAAAGCAATACGGTTGAGTCTTAATTGCTCTCTGAAATGTACTCAGTTTAAGGGTGATTATGGATGGGTAATAAATGTTGGCCTTGCCAGTGAAAAAGTTAATGTAAAGTTTATTTATAAGTCACAAGTAGGCTTACATTAACACTGCACTGAAGTTACTGTGAAAATCCCCTAGTCACCACACTCCAGCGCCTGTTCAGGTACACTGAGGGAGAATTTAGCATGGCCAATGCGCCTAACCAGCACATTTTGGAGTTTGGAAGGAAACCAGAGCACCCGGAGGAACCTCACACAGAAATGGGGAGAACGTGCAAACTCCACACAGACAGTGACCCAAGCCGGGAATCTAACCCAGGCTCCTGGCACAGTGAGGCAGCAGTGCTAACCACTGTGCCACTGAGCTGGATGCTCACATCCAATGAAATAATAAAAAGAATGGATGATGGTTGCTCACCAAAAGATGAGAAACGGAGGGCTTAATGGTGCCAGGAGACCGGCTGGGTGGTCAAAACTCAGGTACAAGGATTCATTCAAGTGAGACCTTGGATGGAATTCTCCCTTGCCCCCACAGTCGGGATCAATGACGGGTGGGTGTTGGGAAGAGTTCGGTGGAAGACCAAAAATTGGTTTTACGCCAGCGTGAATTTCCCGCAGGATCTACTGCTGGTGTCCACCATGGTGGATCGGAAGAGCCACTGGAGGGCCTTCTTGCACCTCATATGCATCCTTGTAATGGGATACAGATGAAGGCCTGACTGGAAATTCCACCCACGTCCAATTCTCCGTGACACTAGTGGGAAAACACACTGGTGTGAAACACATTTGGAACAACATGGCATACAGATGCCGGAACTCATCTGAACAATGCCTGGGGCTACCTCCCGAATCCAGGACCCCGGAACACCACAGTAGTGGGTAGGGGGAGCATTTGGAGTTCAACATACCAGATACAGTGTCCTGGAGTGGGTCCACCTTCCAGCCTCAGAATGTTCCTCGAGATCCATCTTCTTTCTCAGGAAGTTCATCTTCTGTTCTCAGAGTGCTCTTGGAAATCCATCTGCATTTTCAGGAGGTCCACCTTCTTTCTGGCAGACAACTAATTCATCCATCCATCACCACCATTTTCCAGCTGATTATTTTGTGTTGAGGGGTGAAATTCAATTTTGGTTACATGCAAAACAGGTGGGAATGGACCAAATACTATTGAAGTCAATGAAATAATAGCAGTGATGTAGTTATCTGCCCATTATTCATCTAGAAAGATTTATCACTGCTGACCAAGTGAGGTCCATAAATTTCTTTCAACACTACAAGAGTGTCTGAGGTGAGTCTCACTCATAGCCACAGCCAGTTCTATCCACATGGTCATGCTGCTGCATGCAATGGCATCTGCCCTATCCCACCCTATCCCAAGTATTACACCCATCCTTTCTCTGATTTGCAACTGTAGTACACCTACGTCAGCTTCCAAAACATTTGAGGGTCACATATTCATTCCTTTAACTCCAGATCTTTTAGGCATTCTTCCAAGAGCTGATTCAGCCCTTTAACTATAACCCTATTCCTCATTTTTTAAATGCAAAAGCTGCACCCTTGCATCTGGTTTATGAAGTGTAATTAAAGAAAAGCACAGCAAGGACAGTAAAGTGTATCAAAAATATCAGATTGCTCCATCAGTAAATTAAATCAGTTAGAAAATCACCATCTCAAAATTTTCATTTTGCAACTGGGAACAGCGTATTTATGAAGAGAGGCTTGTACATGAAATTGGATTGTGTGGAGTGTTCCCAGAGTCACAGTTCATTCAATGCCTGGCATAAAGTAGAATCACTTGAGAAACGCTAACATATTTGAACAATTATACTCATTCTATTCCCTGAAGTTTGAACTGAGATAAAAAAGGAATACTGAAAAGTTACATTTCATAATTAAACACTACTGTCTATCACAGTGGCATTTAAAGGCATCAAGGTGGTCTTTAGGAATCCTAATCAAGCCAAAGCAAAACTCAGAATCTGGTAAACAAAAATGCTCCCATATTTCATTTTGGCTTTTGGTAAAAGTGCTACAAAATGAACTTGTTGATAAAATTGAAATCCATGGGATTAAAGGGTCAATGATTACAAAGATACAAAACTAATTAAGTGGTCGAAAGCAGAGATTAGTGATAAGTTGTTGTTTTTCATACTGCATGGAGCATACAGTGTTGCCCAGCAGTCAATATTAAGACCTCTTTGCCCTTCCTGATACACTTCAATTACCAGGACATAGATGTACTAGGCATACAATTTCAAAGCTTGAAAGTAAAACAAAACTTGAAATGTAGCAAACAGGACAGGGTGTTGGGGTTGGGGGCAGGGGGCGGGGGGGGGGGGAGAGAGAGAGAGAGAGAGAGCGGTGGTGGTAGTGTAGACTTCAAAACATAGACCAGGAAAATTGACACACTCGGCAGATGAAATTTAACACAGAAGTTTGAATTGATACATTTTGAAAGGAAGAATGAGGATAGAGAATATAAATTAAATGGCACAATGTTAAAGGAGTTTAGGAACCAACAAACCTGGTGGCAGACATGCACATATCTTCGAAGGTGATGGGACGAGTTGAGAAGGCGATTTAAAAGGCAAAGGGGATTCTTGGCTTTATTAATAGAGGTATATAAAAGCAAAAAGGTTACAGTCTGATTCGGTCCCAGCTGAAATAATGTGGCTAATTCCGGCGCCAGACTTAAGGAAGAACATTCAGGCGTTGGAAGGGAGATTTACTAGAATAGTATCAGTGAGGCAGGCATTCAGTTCTGTGCGGAGGTGAAAGAAGCGGGTGTTATTATCTTAAGAACAGAGAAAGTTAAAGGGCGATTTGAAAGATGTATTCAAAAGCTTGTAAGCAGTGGCAACAGAGTCAGTATCCAGAAGACAAAGACCTAAGGGAATTGGCAGAGGAACCTGAGATGACAAGGGAAAATATACTGTACAGCACGTTGCTGTCATCTTGAACATACTGCATTATATGGGGAAACAGATTTAACATTAACTTTCAAAAAGGAAATGGATAAATTGTTGAAAGGGGCTATAGGGAAAAAGCAGTGGATATCACTTTCAAAGGACTGGCACAGGCACAATGGGCTGAACATTGCCTTCTGTGTTGTAAAATTCGATAAACACATTCCACAAGATTAGCTTGGATGCATTTTCATGCCCAGTAATTCTTAGGTACAATTGTCACCTATTTGGCCATGTCATATTTCTGCATATTAAACTGTCAAATTAAGGTGTTTCCTCTGCTTTTTGACATGACTATGACATGAGACATTTGGCTCCCCAGGGCATGGAAGGATCAGAATTATCATAGGAGCAGGCAAAAACTGGAAATGAGGAATGACCCAATAATGACTGATCTCCTCCACAAATAAATAATCACAATAAGTTCCAAATGGGAGGGATGTCACTGGCTAGGCCAGCACTTATTGATCATTCCAAATTGCCCTCGAGAAGTGGTGATGAGCTGCCTTCTTCGACCACTGCAGTGACTGTGGTGTAGATACATCCACAGTGCTGTTACAGTGGAAATTCCAGAATTTTGACTTTGCGACAGTGAAGGAATTACACTATAGTTCCAAGTCAGGATGGGCATTAGCATTAGCTTGGCGGGGAACTTGCCAGCAGTGATGTACCCATGCATCTGCTGCCCTTGTCCTACATGGCAGAGGTCACAGGTTTGGAAAGTGCTACCAAAGGAGCCTTGGTGAGTTGCTGCAGTTCATCTTGTAAATGGTGCACACTGCTGCCACTGTGCCTCGGTGGTGGAGGGAGTGGCTGTTGACAGTAGGGGATTGGGTGCCAATCAAGCTTTGTCATGGATGGTAGCAGGCACGCTTTCAGGTAAGGGGAAAGTTTTCCATCACACACCTGACTTGTGCCTTGTAGATGTTGGACAGGCATTGGGGAGTTAGGAGATGAGTTACTTGTCACAGCATCCCAACCTCCAGCCTGCTCTTGTATCTACATTAATTATATGACTGGTACATTCATTTTCTGGTCAATGATAACCCTCAGGATGTTGGTGGTGGGGGATTCAGCAATGGTAATGCTGTTGAATGTCAAGGAGTGATGGTTAGATTATCACTTATTGGAGATGGTCATTGCCTGGCACTTGTCTGCTGTGAATGTTACTTGCCACTTGTCAGCCAAAAATTGAATATTGGCCGGGTCTTGCTGCATTTGGACAAAAACTGCTTCAGTGTCCAAGGAGTCATGAATGGTGCTGAACATTGTGTAGTCATCCACAAACATCCCTAATTCTAAGCTCACAGTGAAGGGAAAGTCATTGATGAAGCAACTAAAGATGGTTGGTCCGAAACACTACCCTGAGGAATTCCTGCAGTGACACCCTGAAATTGAAGGGATTGACCTCCAACCACATTGTGCTAGGTATGGCTCCAACCATGGAGAGTTTATCCCTGATTTCCATGGATGTAAGTTTTACTTGGGCACCTCGATGCCACGCTCAGCAAATGCTGTCTTGATATCAGCCCACACCATTTGGATTCAGCTAACTTGATTTGGATCAAGGTTGAAGTGAGGTCAATGGTGCTTAATTTGCCATTGCTGCATCTGGTGGTTCGTCCAGTTTCTTTCATCAGCTTTGTGGCAGTTTGATGCAACTGAGTGGCTTGCTTTGCAATTTCAGAGTACTGTTCTGAGCCAACTATATTATTGTCGGTCTGGTGTCACACGTAGGCCAGACCCGGTAAGGATGGCAGATTTCCTTCCCTGAAAGAGATTAGTGAACCAGGTGGGTTTTTACAACAACTGATAATGGTTTCACAATCACTATTACCGAAATTTGCTTTTGTTTTTAAATTCCAGATTGTTAATTGAATTTAAATTCCACCAGCTGCCATGGGCCCCTGGATTACTAGTCCAATGACATTACCTCAATGCCACCACCTCCCCCGCAGAAGATGGACTGGTAGAATCATAGAATCCTTACAGTGCAGAAGTAGGCCATTCGGCCCATCGAGTCTGCACCGACCACAATCACACCTAGCCCCTATCCCCGTAACCCCATGCATTTGCCCTGCTAGTCCCCCTGACACTAAGTGGCAATTCAGCATGGCCAATCCACCTAATCTGCACATCTTCGGACTGTGGGCGGAAACTGGAGCACCCGGAGGAAATCCACGCAGACACGAGGAAAATGTGCAAACTTCACACAGACAGTGACCTAAGCAGGGAATCAAACCCGGGTCCCTGGCGCTGTGAGGTAACAGTGCTAACCACTGTGCCACCGTGCCGCCATGGCATCTTCCATTGAAATTCTGGCTTGTCTTGTCTTCTGTGCCAAAGTTCTGCATGTTGGCAAGATGCATTGATATATCATATTGTAATAAGAACATAAGAATATAAGAAATAGGAGCAGGAGTAGGCCATCTAGCCCCTCGAGCCTGCCCCGCCATTCAATAAGATCATGGCTGATCTGATAGTGGTTTAGTTCCACTTACCCGCCCACTCCCCATAACCCTTAATTCCCTTATTGATCAGAAATCTATCTACCTGTGACTTAAACATATTTAACGAGGTAGCCTCCACTGCTTCAATGGGCAGAGAATTCCAGAGATTCACTGCCCTCTGAGAGAAGAAGTTCCTCCTCAACTCTGTCCTAAACTGACTCCCCCTTATTTTGAGGCTGTGTCCTCTAGTTCTTGTTTCCTTTCTAAGTGGAAAGAATCCCTCTGCCTCTACCCTGTCGAGCCCCTTCATTATCTTATATGTCTCCATAAGATCTCCCCTCAGCCTTCTAAACTCCAACGAGTACAGGCCCAATCTACTCAATCTCTCCTCATAAGCTAACCCCCTCATCTCCAGTATCAACCTGGTGAACCTTCTCTGTACTCCCTCCCAGGCCAATACATCCTTCCGCAAATAAGGGGACCAAAATTGCACACGGTACTCCAGCTGCGGCCTCACCAGTACCTTGTACAATTGCAGCAAGACCTCCCTGCTTTTATACTCCATCCCCTTCGCGATAGAGGCCAACATTCCATTTGCCTTCTTGATCACCTGCTGCACCTGCAAACTGAGTTTTTGCGATTCATGCACAAGGACCCCCAGGTCCCTCTGCACAGTAGCATGTTGCAATTTTTCACCATTTAAATAATAGTCCATTTTACTATTATTCCTTCCAAAGTGGATAACCTCACACTTGTCAACGTAATACTCCATCTGCCAGATCCTCGCCCACTCACTTAGCCTATCCAAATCACTCTGCAGACTTTCCGCATCCTCCAAACAATTCGCTTTCCCACTCATCTTTGTATCATCCGCAAACTTTGTTACCCTACACTCGATCCCCTCCTCCAGATCGTCTATGTATATGGTAAACAGTTGAGACCCCAGCACCGATCCCTGCAGCACGCCACTAGTCACCAACTGCCAGCCAGAAAAGCACCCATTTATTCCAACTCTCTGCTTCCTGTTAGATAGCCAATCCTCAGTCCACGCTAACACCTTACCCCCAACTCCGTGTACCCTAATCTTCTGCAGCAACCTTTTGTGAGGCACCTTATTGAATGCCTTCTGGAAATCCAAAAACACCACATCCACCGGTTCCCCTCTGTCAAACGCACTCATTACATCTTCATAAAAATCCAGTAAATTCGTCAAACACGACTTTCCCTTCATGAATCCATGCTGCGTCTGCTTGGTCCAACCATTTTTTTCCAGGTGTCCTGCTATTTCTTCTTTAATGATGGATTCCAGCAATTTCCCAACTACGGACGTTAAGCTAACCGGCCTGTAGTTACCCGCCTTTTGTCTACCTCCTTTTTTAAACAGTGGCGTCACATTAGCTGTTTTCCATTCAGCCGGCGCTTCCCCAGAGTCCAGCGAATTTTGATAAATTACAACCAACGCATCTGCTATTACTTCTGTCATTCCTTTCAGTACCCTGGGATGCATTCCATCCGGGCCCGGGGACTTGTCTACCTTTAGTCCCATTAGCCTACCAAGCACTACCTCTTTAGTAATAGTAATCGTTTTAAGGACCTCACCCCCTACAGTCCCACGACCGTCAATTTTCGGTAAGCTATTTGTGTCCTCTACCATGAAGACCGACACAAAAAACTTGTTTAAGGCCTCGGCCATTTCCTCGTTTCCCATTATTAAATCCCCCTTCTCGTCTTCTAAGGGTCCAACATTTACTTTAGCTACTCTTTTCCTTTTTATATATTTGTAAAAACTTTTACTATCAGTTTTTATATTTTGTGCTAGTTTAGTTTCATAATCTATCTTTCCTTTCTTTATTGCTTTCTTAGTAGTTCTTTGTTGTTTTTTTAAGCTTTCCCAATCTTCTAATTCCCCACTAGTTTTGGCTACTCTGTACACATCAGTTTTCAATTTAATACTCTCCTTTATTTCCTTAGTTATCCACGGCTGGTTATCCCTTTTCTTACATTCCTTTTTTATCACAGGAATATATTTTTGCTGAGTACTGAGAAAAATCTCCTTAAAAATCCGCCACTGTTGCTCAGCTATCCTACCAACTAGTCTGCGCTCCCAGTCTACATTAGCCAATTCTGCCCTCATCCTATTGTACAAGCAGAGGACACTGGTTTGGGACCCTACTTTCCCTCCCTCCATTTGTATTAGAAATTCAACCATATTGTGATCACTCATTCCAAGAGGATCCCTCACAAGAAGATCATTAATTTTACCTGTCTCATTACACAGGACCAGATCCAAGATAGCTCGCTCCCTCGTAGGTTCTGTAACATACTGTTCGAGGAAACTATCCCGACAGCATTCTAAGAACTCTTCCTCAAGTCCACCGCGTCCGACTTGAGTCAACCAATCAATATGCAGGTTAAAATCTATAAGCAGGTAATGGCGAAAGCAAGGCTAGCAAAAGTATTTGAGGTCAAGCTCCCATCCTGGAACACTGAGAGGTGGACAACCTTCGAGAAAGTGATGCGGTAAAGACATATTTTTGTTCCTTCTGCTGGACAAACTGGCTTTATAAGCAAACTCAGGGTCACATTTCCCTAACACCCCAAAACGCTACCCAAGATGCACCAACACTGCCATAGGCTTTTGATTTCATATAAAGTTAGACAACCTTGAGAGCTGACTGAAAGGCTCATAAACTGGACTCCTGCTCCCGCTCAGTTACAGCAGCGCCGCAGGATCATAGATTTCAGCCGCATTATGCATCTTTCAGCAATACAAACTCTATTCCCAGCAAGCGTTCCATCATAACATTGGCAGGAGATTCGCAAAAACCTGCTGGGAGATGACATGAATGGTGCTTCCTCTTTTTCAATGAGGTTACGGATTGTCAGTTGCTGATGAGGAAAATCTTTATGCCAATTCGACCCCAGAGTCCCTTAAGGTTTTGAACTAGAAAGATCTCCATCTGTCATAATACCGTCTAAACTCTGTGTGACACAAAGAGCTTTGCAGCTCTTCAATGGAATATAAAGTCCTTTTGAAAGAAATAACTTCAGTATGGCAGAGAATAACAGGCAAAACAGATTATAAAACCTAGTGTTTAGTGCTGCAAAGGCATCACACTTCATTAGCAATCAAGTTCCCAGTCACTCCATCAGGGAGCTACTTAATCACACTGATTTTATTGCGGAAAGTCACACTTGATCAGCAGTTTCCACAGTTCCCCTATCTGCTTAGAGCATGCCTATGTTGCTTGATCAGTCATTTTCCATGAATTTTGTCTTGTAGCAGCTATCATGTCTGCTGCTGCCTTCCTTGAATCAAAATCCACATCGGATCTCTGGTACGACATTGAGCTCAACCAGTACCCTCCCCCTCCCCCTCCCCGTCCAAAACCCAAACCCCATGGTGAATACACTGTCAGGCGCGTTTAATCAGACAGGAGGATTGACAGCCATCCTGCCCCTGCCTCCACTTGAGGCCCTTAAGTGCGAAAGTAATACACACTTAAGGGTCTCATCCCACCGCCACTGGTGTTAGCGCAGCATCAGGCTTGGGACTCACCACACAGGGGGAGCACAACAAGCAAACCCATATGGACCCAACAACGGGAAGGGGAGATTGAGAGCCATCCCCCCAGCCCTTGCTGCAGACCCTCTTCTGCCGCAACCCCCACCCTGCCATCACTCACCCATGATCTGGTATCCAGCAACTATCTTGGACCTCGAGGGTGGTGTCATACCAGGAGCAGCCACCACCTTCCCAGTGGTGCTGCTGTTCTGATTGGCTGGAATTACTTTTTGGCAGGACCTCTGCCCCAGAGTCCTTGGTCCCAGGTAGGCCTGCTGGTGTCCAGTTATATTCCTGAGTGGTGCTTAATTCAGCAGGTCTTCCATAAAAGAGGTGATGCGGGGCTCTCACCAGCCTCATTGCCTCCATTAAATACTGCCATTGTCTGTGATGATTTCACTCAAGAGTGTACAGGTGGATCCTGGCAAACACTTAGCCAACAACAAATAGGAAGCCTGTGCCATGGTTGCCTTTCACACTCAAAATGATCACATTTATGGTTAAGCACAGTGACCGACAACAGTAGGATTTATTCATTTATTCTTTCACAGGATGTGGCTGGCACTGGTTAGACCAGTATTTGTTGCCCATCACTAACTGCCCTTGAGAAGGTGGCGGCGAACTGCCTTCTTCAATCACTGCAATCCATGTGGTGTAGTTATATCCACAGTGCTGTTAGGAAGGGAGTTCCAGGATTTTGACTCAGCCACAGTGAAGGAATGGCGATATAGTTCCAAGTCAGGATGGTGCATGGCATAGAGGGGAACGTGCAGGTGTTAGTGATCTCATGCCTTTGTTCTTTGAGGTGGGAGAGGTCGTGGGTTTGGAAGGTGCTGTTGAAGGAGGCTTGATGAGTTACTGCAGTGCATCTTATAGATGTGCATTGGTAGCGAAGGAAATGAATGCTGAAGATGGTGAATGGAGTGTCAATCAAGCAGAATGCTTTGTCCAGGATGGTGTCAAGCTTCTTGGAGCTGGAACCATCCTGGCAAGTGGAGAGTATTGCATCACACTCCTGAATTGTGGCTTTTAGATGTTAGGCTGGCTTTGGCGAATCAGCAGGTGAATTGCTTGCTGCAGAATTCCCAGTCTCTGACCCATTTTTGTAGCCACAGTATTTAAATGGCTAGTCCAGTTCAGTTTTTGGTGAATGGTCACCCCCATGATGTTGATAGTGGCAGATTCAGTGGTGGTAATGCCATCTAATATGACCCCTCAGTTAGGGGAAACAAGTCATTCCCGACGACCCTGTCTAGGCCCCTCATAATTTTGTACACCTCAATTAGGTTACCTTTTTTTATTCATTCGTGGGATGTGGGCATCGTTGGCTGGCCAGCATTTATTGCTCATCCCTAGTTGTCCTTGGAGGGCATTTGAGAGTCAAGCACATTGCCGTGGCTCTGGAGTCACATGTTGGCCAGACCAGCTAAGGACAGCAGATTTCCTTCCCTCAAGGACATTAGTGAATCAGATAGGTTTTTCTGACAATTGACAATGGTTTCATGGTCATCTGTATATTCTTAATTCCAGATTTTTTTAAATTGAATTCAAATTCCACCATTTGCTGTGGGGGGATTCGAACCTGGGTCCCCAGAACATTAGCTGAGTGTCTGGATTAACAGTCTAATGATAATACACTCAGCCATTACCTCCTCTATTCTAAGGAAAATGACTCCAGCCTATTCAATTCCTCCTCATATCAAAAATATGTTCCTGTTCTTGACCGCGATATAAAACATCCTAAAGTACTTCACGGGATCTTTACCAGGCAAAAATTTGTGATAAGACCAAAGAAGGAGATATCAGGACAGGAGATGAAAAAGGTATGGTTGAGAAGATGCCAGTCATACCAGTGCAAGCAACCTGATGAGAGATAGGGTCTGAACAACAGAGTTTTGAATGAAGTAAAGTTTGCAGAGGAAGATGGAAGGCTGACCAGCACAGCACTGGAAAAGTTGAAGCACTTGTAAATCTAGGGATAATCATTGTTGTGGCAGATGACATCTGTCAATGGCTTGCATGAACAGGATCACAGCTAACTAGACGTCCTCCTGAAGCAAAAGCATGAAACAATATCAAAGTGAACAAGTATTAAACAAAGTTCAAGAAATGAAAAGTGAAATAGAAACATAGAATCATAGAAGATAGGAAAAAGAGGAGGACATTTGGCTCTTTGAGCCTGCTCTGCCATTCATTACGATCATGGCTGATCATCCAACTCAATAGCCTCATCCTGCTTTTTCCCCATAACGTTTGATCCCATTCACCTCAAGTGCTATATCCAGCCGCCTCTTGAATACATTCAATGTTTTGCCATTCAAACGTGTCTCATTCGAATCTGTGATGTGATCGACTTTCTGAAGATGGAAATTCACACCAACAAGCCACAAGGGCAAAGAATTCACATGGAACTGTCACATGAGAAGTGTCTGGTGTGATCAAAAAAAATCTCAAGCACCAGTACAATGAGAATATTATTCCACAAGCAATGTTTCAAAGACATGACTGGGTGCATTGCACATACAAGGAAATAGCCTGGGGCTACATCTCTCACCATCTACTGCTATGTTTGGGGCTATTTTGAAAAAAAAAGCATTCTATTGCAGTTAAATGCTGCAGAAAATGATGCCATCTCCTCAAAACAGTTAATTGGATGTATCCAACAGAGAGAATATATTTCTGATGGCAAGTCGAGCTTAGGGCACCTCTCTCACGTGATCAGGAAGGTTGCCAACGCGAAAATCACATTGTGCGTTAGCACTCTTGTTATTCCAATCTCATATGAAAGGAGTTTGATCTGTAAAATTATGAATCTTTTACTAGGACAAATACTTCATACAAGTATCTCTTTCATTGTCCCCGAGATTTTTTTGTAAAAGAGGTCTTTCAATCTTATTTTGGAAAGCTACCGTCTGCAAAATAAAATTCACGTTGTATGATTATAAAAGATTGCCAACAATCGTCCCCTGAAAACAAATACGTTTTAATCCTGGGTTGCACTGACGTGTAGTTTAATTCAAGGAAAATAAAAACTGCAGCTCCCAGAATACTCAACCAATACGGTGGATGCCACGTAGTGTATTTACAACAAACTGTCGCCAATAACAGAAGACATTTCTTTTTTTATATTTATATTAACTGTGTGAGCCGCCTGAAAACCGATGGCTGAATAAAGCGTGTATTGTGTGTGTGTGCAGCAATATACATTGCAGACACGCTGCACATTAATGACTTACAGCATTGCAGATAGATGAGTCGGAGTTTCCATGGTCTGTCCTCGTTCTTCCTGGTGGTTTTCAGGGATAGAGGTGTGTAGGTGTCTCTGGAGGAGGCGCCCTTCCTCTGCTCTGGTGCCATGGCTTCTCCTGTGCAGCTCGCCGCTCCAGCCGGAGGGAGCAGCCCAGCAGCAGCGTGACAGCGCTCACAGCAGCGGCAGCGGCTCAGGGTGCACCATCCTGGGCGGCACCACTTCGATCACACACTGCCGCCCTGGGCTTCTTTACCCATCCTCAATCCTGGTGCCTCCGCTGGAAGGGTAGCTCTTGGAGATTAAACGGTCAGAAGTGTTTGCAACGTTCTGCCACTTCAGTTTACGCACCCAGCATTAACATAAATTGTTATTTCTCATATGTACACAGAGAAAGCCATGGTCGCAAATGTGGGATCTGCTGGTGTTGGAGACACTGGGGAATCTGAACACAGTGCAGCTGCAGAGCACCCTGACTCACAGGACATGGACATGTGTGTACACCAGGACACCAGCACGGGCATGTGGTGTGTACACCAGTATAGGCATGTGGTCTGTATACCGGGACACCAGCACGGGCATAATATGTACACCAGCACAGGCATGACGTGTGTACATCAGCATGGGCATGTGTGTATACCAGCACGGGCTTGTGGTCTGCACATCAGCACAGGCATGGTGTGTACACCAGGACACCAGCACAGACATATTGTGTACACCAACACAGGCATGATATGTGTACATCAGCATGGGCATGATATGTGTACACCAGCATGGGCATGTGGTGTGTACATTGGGGCACCCGCATGGGCATGTGTGTACACCAGGGCATCAGCACGGACATGTGGTCTGTACACTAGCACAGGCATGTGGTGTGTAGACCAGGGCACCCGCATGGGCATGTGGCGTGTACACCAGCACAGGCATATGGTGTGCACCAGGACATCAGCACAGGCATGTGGTGTGTACACCAGGGCACCCAGAGGGAGCAGATTGTGACATCAGTCAGCCTCCTCAGTTGATTTGATTCAGGTTCTGTCAGTTTGGACTGTCCAGTTCCTGATACTACCTTCTCTTCACACAGCGCTGAATAAAGGATACACCTCAGGGTCAGCCTTTCAACATGTAGATGAACATGTCTTTGGCTTACTCCTGCAAAGTCTGTGGAAGTACTCTGTTCTTGGAAGAGTTTTGGTGACTTGAATTTTGAAGAGAGTATTGCTGCATTTTGACTGGGAGAACAGAGAAGTTTTCTATCCCATCAACAGGAACATCTGCTTTCATTAGAAGGGATAGTTGCAGTCAAAGAACAGTACAGCACAGGAACAGGCCCTTTAGCCCACCAAGTCTGAGCCGATACAGATGCCTCTCTAATCTAATATTTTCTTGCCTGTACATGGTTCAAATTTCTCAATTCCTGCCTGTTCATGTATCTGTCCAGATGCCTCTTGAATTTTGTTACAGAATCTACTTCCACCACCTCCTCCGGCAGCACATTCCAGGTATTCACCACCGTCTGTGTTAAAAACTTTACCCCTCTCACTCTCAACCTATGCCCCCGATGTAATTTACCATTTGACCCTGGGAAAAAGACTCTGACTATCCACTCTATCCAAGCCTATCATAACCTTGTAAACCTCTATCAGGTCCCCCCCTCATCCACCAATGAAAATAATCCAAGTTTGTTCAATTTTTCTTCATAGTCCATACCCTCCAAACCAGGCAACATCCTGGTAAATCTCTTCTGCACCCTTTCCAGTGCATCAACATCCTTCCGGTAGTGTGGTGACCAAAACTGTACACAATAGTCCAAATGCAGCCTAAACAAAGTCTGAGAGATGCAACATGATTTTCCAATTCCTAAACTCAATACCCTGACCAATGAAGGCCAGCACACCATACGCATAGTCGCCCTTGGTTAATTGTAACATGGAGTGGGGCGGGGGGGGGAGAGGTGTGGTTGGTGGTGGGTGCCTTTTAAAAAGCATTTAGACAGTTACATGGGTAAGATAGGTGTGGAGGGGTATGGGCGAAATGCAGGCAATTGGGACTAGCTTAGGGGTTTAAAGAAGAGGGCGGCATGGACAAGTCGGGCCGAAGGGCCAGTTTCCATGCTGTAAACCTCTATGACTCTATAACTCTGTGGGACCCACAGGTAAACTTGCCTGTGGTAAACCCAGTCCAACGCCGGCATCTCCACATCAGGACCCACAGGTAAACAGAGGGATGCACAGCAATCACAAGGGCTAGATCAACATGCAACTGGTGTGCGCCCATGCACAGAGCATCATGCTCACTGTTCTGAAAGCAGTTTTCAGCCTGAAGCAGTTCCCACAATCTTTCGGCCATTCTGACAAATCAAGGCCTGGCTGCTTAGGAGCAAGTGGTACCCTCTATACACCTGGCTTATCACACCCCTCCATTATCCAGCCACATCAAGACAATATAATGAGAGCTATGCAGTCACAATAAACAGTGTGGAACAAACCATCAGCAGCAAAAACAATGGTTTCATTGCGTGGACCGTCCAGAGGGCGTTCTTCAGTATTCATCAGAGCCATTGTCCAGGTTTGCTGTGGTCTGCTGCATCCTCAATATCATGAAGGCACAGCCTTGCCACAAGGCACTTGGAGGGCACCTCAGGAGGAGGCAGGGAGAAGACATCTAGGACTCCTTTGCTCTGGATGTGCATTTCCCTGAGACCTCACTCCATCATTACCATTGTTCCTTACAAGCACATCTTTCAATCCATCTTCTACGAACTCTTCTCACAACATCCTCTTGCTTAACACCCTGATAGTAAAACCACCAGCAGACTGTACCAAGGCTGGTGGAAAGCTGCTGACCTTCACTGGGCGAGACAGCAGATGGTCTTGCAGGACATTCTCAAGCAGCTGGGCCTAGTTTCAGATGAAACAATCTTGGCATACGTGAGTCTGGACTGGGTTCGAGACAACAGCAAGGACAGTGGTGAAAAATGAATGCTGTCTTACTGAGCAAGGACAGCAGGTTCATTTTTCATTGGACAACAGCCAATCCACAAGATGGTGCCTCAGTAATCCTAATAATCAGTTACAGGGCAGTTTGCTGGTCTAGTTTGAGAGCCTGCACGGCCTTTTGAGCACACGGACCTTGGACACCCATGTAAGATCATTAAGCTTCTTGCAGCACTGCTGCCAGGTCCTCTGATTTTACTTTGGCAAATGATCTCCCTGTACACTTGCTCCCATTCCCTTCTCAGGGTGCGTCTTGAGGACCTGCTGGTCCCACATAGGATGGAGTTTTTTCATTGTTAAGCAGAGTGGTGCATTGGTCAGGAAAAATGGTATGGAAGCTGGCAGCCCCAAGATCGACTTCATCTACTGTATTTTTTGGGGGCAAAGGGAAAAAGTATTAAGGGGTGGGTCCCAAGACGTCAGAGCCACCCTACAAGCAACTTAGCTTGTAAGAGATTGGGGCGCAATTTTTAAAGGGTGCCCCAATTTTAAAAAATAAAAACAGAACCCCCACTGGCCCCAACAGTCAATGTCTTTTTTCGATTTTAAAATTTATAGGTCCTCTTTAAACAGTTCAAAGCTGAATGGCCCTGGCAGAACCCAAACTGAGCATCAGTGAGAAGTTATTGCTGAGTAAGTGCCACTTGATAGAACTGTTGATGACCCCTTCCAACACTTGTCTGATGATCGAGAGTAGACTGATGGAGCGAAAATGAGCCAGGTTGGATTTGTCCTGCTTTTTGTGTACAGACATACCTGGGCAATTTTCCACATTGCCGGGTAGATGCCAGTGCTGTAGCTGTACTGGAACAGCTTAGCTTGGGGAGAGGCAGGTTCTGGAGCACATGTTTTCAGTACTATTGCCAGAATATTGTCAGGGTCCATAGCCTCTGCAGTATCCAGTGCCTTCAGGCATTTCTTTATATCACATGGAGTGAACTGAATTGGCTGAAGACTGACATCTTCCTCAGGGGACCTCAGGAGGTGGCCAAGTTGGATCAACCACTCAGCATTTCTGGCTGAAGATTGTTGCAAATTCTTCAACCTTATATTTTAACTGATTTTCCAGGTTCTGCCATCATTAGCAATGGGGAAATGTATGGAACCTCCTCCTCCAGTGAGTTGTGAGTTGTTTAATTTTACACCACCAGTCACAACTGGATGTGGCAGGACTGCTGAGCTTAGATCTGATCATGCATTGTGGAATTGCTTAGCTCTGTCGCTTGTTGTTTATGCTATTTGGCACACAAGTGGTCCTATATTAGAGCTTCACCAGGTTGACACCACATTTTTATCTATGCCTGGTACTGCTCCTAGCATGCCCTTCTGCACTCTTCATTGAACCAGGGTTGATCCCTTGACTTGGAGGTAATGGTAGAGTGGGGGGTAAGCCAGCCCGTGAGGTTACAGATTGTGTAGAGTACAATTCATCAATCCACCATTATGGAGTGCTTCGAAAGGTTAGTCATGGCACAAATCAATTCCAGTCTCCCGGATGACCTGGATCCACTACAGTTTGCCTACTGCCGCAACAGGTCCACAGCAGACACCATTTCCCTGGCCCTGCACTCAACCCTGCAACACCTAGATAACAAGGACATCTATGTCAGGCTCCTCTTTATCGACTACAACTCAGCCTTCAACACTATTATTCACACAAAACTCATCTCCAAACTCCGTGGCCTGGGCTTCGGCACCTCCCTCTGCGACTGGATCCTGAACTTCCTAACTCACAGACCACAATCAGTAAGGATAGGCAACAACACCTCCTCCACGATCATCCTCAACACCGGTGCCCCACAAGGCTGTGTTCTCAGCCCCCTCCTATACTCCTTATACACCTATGACTGTGTGGCCAAATTCCCCTCCAACTCAATTTTCAAGTTTGCTGGTGACACCACTGTAGTGGGTCGGATCTCAAACAATGACAAGACAGAGTACAGGAATGAGATAGAGAATCTGGTGCTGCAACAATAATCTCTCCCTCAATGTCAACAAAACAAAGGAGATTGTCATCGACTTCAAGAAGCATAAAGGAGAACATGCCCCTGTCTACATCAATGGGGACAAAGTAGAAAGGATCGAGAGCTTCAAGTTTTTAGGTGTTCAGATCACCAACAACCTGTCCTGGTCGCCCCATGCCGACACTATAGTTAAGAAAACCCACCAACGCCTTTACTTTCTCAGAAGACTAAGGAAATTTGGCATGTCAGCTACAACTCTCACCAACTTTTACAGGTGCACCATAGAAAGCATTCTTTCTGGTTGTATCACAGCTTGGTATGGCTCCTGCTCTGCCCAAGACTGCAAGGAACTACAAAAGATCATGAATGTAGCCCAATCCATCACGCAAACCAGTCTCCCATCCATTGACTCTGTCTACACTTCCCGCTGCCTCGGCAAAGCAGCCGGCATAATTAAGGACCCCATGCACCCCGGACATTCTCTCTGCCACCTTCTTCCTTCGAGAAAAAGATATAAAAGTCTGAGGTCACGTACCGACCAACTCAAGAACAGCTTCTTCCCTGCTGCTGTCAGACTTTTGAATGGATTTACCTTGCATTAAGTTGATCTTTCTCTACACCCTAGCTATGACTGTAACACTACATTCTGCACTCTCTCATTTCCTTCTCTATGAACAGTATGTTTTGTCTGTATAGCGCGCAAGAAACAATACTTTTCACTATGTGAATACATGTGACAATAATAAATCAAAATCAAATCAAATCAAATAGTGCCACACACGATGGAAGGTATAGAACATAAGAACATAAGAAATAGGAGCAGGAGTAGGCCATCTGGCCCTTCGAGCCTGCCCCGCCATTCAACAAGATCATGGCTGATCTGAAGCGAATCAGTTCCACTTACCCGCCTGCTCCCCATATCCCCTAATTCCCTTATCGATCAGAAAACTATCTACCCATGATTTAAACATATTCAATGAAGAAGCCTCCACCACTTCAATGGGCAGAGAATTCCAGAGATTCACTACCCTCTGAGAGAAGAAGTTCCCCCTCAACTCTGTTCTGAACCGGCCCCCCCCCCTTATTTTGAGGCTGTGCCCTCTAGTTCTGGTTTCCCTTCTAAGTGGAAAGAATCTCTCCACCTCTACCCTATCCAGCCTCTTCATTATCTTATATGTCTCTATAAGATCGGGTAAGCATTCTCCAAGGCGGCCTTCGCGACACACGACGGCGCAGAGTCGCTGAGCAGAAACTGATAGCCAAGTTCCGCACACACGAGGACGGCCTCAACCGGGATATTGGGTTCATGTCACACTATCT
Organism: Mustelus asterias; assembly: GCF_964213995.1. Taxonomy (NCBI): domain Eukaryota; kingdom Metazoa; phylum Chordata; class Chondrichthyes; order Carcharhiniformes; family Triakidae; genus Mustelus; species Mustelus asterias. Next base: position 42,771,005 of record NC_135803.1, read on the forward strand.
GTAACCCTCACAAAGTTTCACTGGCTGTCTTGTCTGGAGACAATACACATCTTTTTAGCCTGTCTTGATGCTCTCTCCACTCACATTGTTTTGTTTCTTAAAGACTTGATTAGTTGTAAGTATTCGCATTCCAACCATTATTCATGTAAATTGAGTCTGTGTCTTTATATGCTCTGTTTGTGAACAGAATTCCCACTCACCTGAAGAAGGGGCTTGCAGCTCCGAAAGCTTGTGTGGCTTTTGCTACCAAATAAACCTGGTGTTGTTAAACTTCTTACTGTCTATAAGATCACCCCTCATCCTTCTAAACTCCAACGAGTACAGACCCAATCTGTTTAATCTCTCCTCATAAGCTACACCCCTCATCTCCGGTATCAACCTGGTGAACCTTCTCTGCACTCCCTCCAAGGCCAATATATCCTTTCGCAAATAAGGGGACCAAAACTGCACACAGTACTCCAGTTGCTGCATCACCAGTGCCTTGTACAGTTGCAGCAAGACCTCCCTGCTTTTATATTCTATCCCCCTCGCGATAAAGGCCAACATTCCATTCGCCTTCTTGATCACCTGCTGCACCTGCAGACTGAGTTTTTGCGATTCGTGCACAAGGACCCCCAGGTCCCTCTGTAATTTTTCTCCATTTAAATAATATTCCAATTTACCATTATTTCTTCCAAAGTGGATAACCTCACATTTGCTAACGTTATATTCCATCTGCCAGATCCTCGCCCACTCGCTCAGCCTATCCAAATCTCTCTGCAGACTTTCCGCGTCCTCCATGCAATTCGCTTTCCCACTCACCTTCGTGTCATCAGCAAACTTGAATACCCTAGATTCAGTCCCCTCCTCCAGATCATCTATGTAAATGGTAAACAATTGAGGCCCCAGCACCGATCCCTGCGGCACGCCACTGGTCACCAACTGCCAACCAGAAAAGCACCCATTTATCCCAACTCTCTGCTTCCTGTTAGATAGCCAATCCCCAATCCACGCCAACACCTTACCCATAACTCCGTGTACCCCAATCTTCTGCATAGAACATAGAACATTACAGCGCAGTACAAGCCCTTCGGCCCTCGATGTTGCGCCGACCAGTGAAACCAATCTAAAGCCCATCTAACCTTCACTATTCCAATATCATCCATATGTTTATCAATGACCATTTAAATGCCGTTAATGTTGGCAAACGTATATATGTATATCTTCAATGTATATACATTGAAGACAATGTATATCTTCAATGTATGTCTCCACAAGGACTGTGTGGTGGTCACTCTTACCGATTCCATTATGGACAGCTGCATCTGTGGCAGGCATACTGGTGAGGATGAGAACAAATATGTTTCCCTCTTGTTGGCGACCTGTCACGGACCCAGCCCACAGCCATGTCCTTTAGGATTCAGTAAGAAGTTTAACAACGCCAGGTTAAAGTCCAACAGGTTTATTTGGTAGCAAAAGCCACACAAGCTTTCGGAGCTGCAAGCCCCTTCTTCAGGTGCACTCACCTGAAGAAGGGGCTTGCAGCTCCGAAAGCTTGTGTGGCTTTTGCTACCAAATAAACCTGTTGGACTTTAATCTGGTGTTGTTAAACTTCTTACTGTGTTTACCCCAGTCCAACGCCGGCATCTCCACATCATGACTTTAGGACTCAGCCAGCTCAGTCAGTAGTAGTGCTACCAAGCCACTCTTGGTGATGGATATTGAAGTACTCCACCCAGAGTACGTTCCCTCAGTGCTTTCTCCAAGTGGTGTTCAACATGGAAGAGTACTGGTTTTCATTAGTGAGGCGAGAGAGGGTGGGGGCCGTGGATGGTGGTGAGTACATGGTAATCAGCAGGAAGTTTCCTTGCCCATGTTTGACCTTATGACATAAGATCTCATGGGATCCAGAGTCAATGTTGATAACTTCCTGACTGTGCCACTGTGCTGCTACCTGTGCTGACCGGACAACCATGAGGCGCTATGGGTCATCAACAGGAGCAGAGTGATTTTGATTTTTTTGATTTGATTTTGATTTAATGTCACACGTATTAACATAGTGAAAAGTATTGTTTCTTGCACGCTATACAGATAAAACATACTGTTCATAGAGAAGGAAATGAGAGAGTGCAGAATGTAGTGTTACAGTGGTGATGGTGGTCTCTGGGATATGACCTGCAAATCCTGCGATTATGACTATGTCAGGCTGTTTCTCGATGGGTTTATGAGACAGCTCTCTTAATTTTATCACAAGTCCAACTCCCCCGCCACCCCCACCCCCCCTCCCCCAACCCATCCCAGAAGGAAAAACAGTAAAATGGGGAAATAGGAACACTAGTCAGAACTGGTCTTTTATACTTTAAAATGGAACACCGTAAAATGATAGGAAAGAACACTGATCCAAATTGTTTTGTCTTTCTGGGATGTTAGCGAGGTTGACAGGGCTAGGTTTGCTGTTGTCATTTCCGGTCAATGCCAGGTGGTCCACCTAGTTTTATTCCTTATCCAGTTTCCTGCAGTTTGATACAACTGAGTGGCTGGGCTATTTAAGAATCAATCACATTACTGTGGGTCTGGAGTCACATGTAGGATGGCAAACTCCCCTGGAAGATGTCAGTGAACCAAATGGGTTTTTATGGTCTTTTAATTCCAGATTTTTATTGCATTCAAATTCCATCAACTGTCATGGTGGGTCTTGAACCTGGGTCCCCCGAGTCTCTTAATTACTAGTCCAGTAACAACACCACTATGCCACCGCATACCCCAACATTTAGTGAGGGTGGTAATCAGCATCTCTACCTCCATACAAGATGATTCACATTGCCATGAAATAGGCTATGAGAGGAGAAGGATTTCTAAGATATCCCTGATGTCAGGAAATAAAGGTAGTTTTAAATAATTTATATTTGTATTTGTGGGTATTAGAAATAGGATATAGCTTTAAGTAAGTTTAGTTTTGCGATCTGCATTTGACTTCAGGTTGGTTCAAATGCTTGCATGGTAATGTGTGTTTATGATGTGAAAGCAAATAGGGTTTAAAGAAAAACTCAGCTGTTGCTTAGCAATTGGGGCCAGAACAAGGGACAGAAAAAACTTCTGAGTTAGTTGTAAGCTAGTGGCAGAAGAAATTGGACACAGGACAAGGGAGTAGCTGGGAGCAGATTTCCCAAAAGAACAAAAGTAAGACCCAAAAACCAGAGGGTACAAAAGTATGCCTCAGGAAAACAGTTAAGTTCAGGAAACAAAGAACAAAACATGCAAAAGGTCCTGTTCAGTTAAGTTAAAGTAAAAAGCAGAGAAAGGGCCCAGAGTTAAAGAGACCTCTGCAGGAACCAGCGGTGGGATTCTCCGGCCATGCTTGCCCAAAAACCAGAGAATCCTGCCCAAGCTCAATGGACCTTTTCGTGGTCCGCCCCCCTCCCCCTGCCCACTATGATTCCCGTAACGGGTGGGATGGAAGAATTCTCCCCCAGATTTAAAGTTGGCTAGGTGAGAACTGGGAAAGATTTTTCTCCCACTCTGCGGTGTGTTTTGCGGCAGCAGGATCTTATGGTCCCACAGTTGTTAACAGGGTCTGCCGTTGAATGCAGCCCTTGCTGCTGGGAAACACACAGTAGGGGTGTGTTATTGGTAGGACTGTACGATCCCACTGGCGTCAATAGGAGCAAGATTTCAGCGGCCGTATATCTGAAGTGATCAAACATTTGGTGACACCTTAATACAACCAGTGAAGCAGTGGTGTTCTGTTGGCTTGGCTGGCTAGCCGAGAGATCACACGGAAGCTTGAATGCACATGGCTAACCAGAGCAGAGAAATACTGAAAGGAGGGGCAAAAATCCTGACTGTAGATTCCTGGTGAAGCTATCTGAGAGAAAGCATTATGTGGGAGAAGATTGTAAATGGTATTCTTCGAGAGCAGAGATTGACTTTCACATGAAGGTTTCCAGAGCTCCAGTGAGACCAGTTGACTCACAGTGTGACAAACATCTGGGGGGATTTGATGAAAATTCCATAGAAGTTGTAATGAGTGGCATCTTGTCTTCACAGTGCGGTGTGTCTGACCACAATTTGCCTGTTGGTTGATATGGACTGTGTGCATGCTGAGAAATTTAGAGTATAAGATATACTTTGTAACTTTCGATTCTGTATATATCTGTGAAGGTATACCTGGGGTGAAGGAATAGTGTATTATGATTTCTTGTTTAATTAATGTTTTTTTCTTTTGTTATAAATTAATCCTCAATCTTGTTCATCCATGCCTCTAAACGAAAAATAAAAGTTAGGATTCATCAATGCAGGTCCCATTCTGGGATCTGACTAGTCCAGTAGTTACATCAAATGGGGTCATAATACTGAAAACTCCCAGACACAGTTGGTCTGCAAGGGTCTGGGAGAGAGCAGCTAGAAACTAAAAGTTCCTATGGTCCACCATGCCAGAAAATGGTTAGAAGCTTTCATTCAGGTGGGAAAGACCAAATTCGTTAGGAGTTAAAATGAGATTGGAAGATTTGCCTAGCTTTACTAGGGGGAGAAGTCTCTGGAAAACCTGCACCATGAATGACTGTTCTGAAATATGAAGTTTGAGCCTTGGAAATGAAAAGATTGGAAGTAAACCCTTCAGAGCTAAGAATCATTTTGGATTGATTCTGGGAGCATTGAGTATCGACTTAAAGAACAGTGTAATGTATGCCCATGAAGTGTATTTTTTGGTTGTGCTAAAACTAAGGGGGGCGTGGTATTCCATTCTAGGAATTAAAGTATAAGTTGCCTCCAAAGATAGTGTATATTTAACAGTGTTTTTAGTCTTTTGTTACAGTACACATCTTAGATTATAAGTTCTTGTTATGTCAGCCTTTAACTGGAAGTTCAAAGTTATTTTTAAAAGTTAATGATCTCTGCCAAGATCATAACAAAAAATAAAATTTGAGAGTTAAAGAGGCTGTTTGGTATTAATGAACACACCTTATTGTTAAAAATTCACATACTCCTGGATGTACTAACCCCAACCTTCTCAGGCATGTTTAGTGGGTACCAGTACCCCAAATGTTGCACTTATTTCAATCCCAAGTTTATCACTGAGATCCTGGAGAAACAGGTAACTTAAACCACAACTTCCAGATTATTGCATTTAACTGTGCAGGTGCGTATTGAAGAAATTGCTTTATTCCATTGTAATGGTGATTGCTGACATCCATTATTGTGGATGCAAAATCAAGGCACTAGATTGTGTGTGTAAGATTACATGGAACATGCTATCAGAACAATAAATATTGCAAGAAATATTAGATAATGACACCATGAATATTTGGTCACTGACAGGAGCATATTTATTGCTACAAGTTTGGATATCAGCAGTCTACTTTCACAAACAAGGAAATATGAAATATTGCTTTCCTGGATGTTTTATGATTAAAATATTTTGTTTTCACTTATACAGCTTGATTCAAATAGATATAAACACTTATATGGCAACCGACTGCTATTACAATTAAAAAATATGTATTTAGTGAATAAATTGCAGGATAATTTAAGTTTTCTTATGAAACATTAAATATTTTTAAGCAGCTGTCACAGTTTACAATCAAAGCTCCAGATCAGTGCTGCCAATATGTTGAATTAGTTTAATCAGGAAACTAATCTATCTTGTTAAAGGGCAACATATTATTATTTAAATAGGAAGCAGATTCATCAGTGCAGAGGGATCCGAGTGTCTTTGTGCATGAACCGCAGAAAGGGGGTATGTAGTTGCAGCATATAATAAGAAAGGCAAATTGGATGTTGGCATTTATTGCAAAAGGACTGGATCTTAAAAGTAAAGAAGTGCTGTTACAATTGTATAAGGTGTTGGAGTATTGTGTCCAGTTTTGGTCTCCTTGCTTGAGGAAGAATCTGGTGGCACTGGAAGCAGTTCAGAGGAGGTTGACCAGATTGATTCCGGGGATGAAAGGGCTGTTGTATGAGAAGCGGTTGAATAGCTTGAACATGTGCTCACTGGAGTTCAGAAGAATGGGAGGGGGAGTGGGAGGGGGGGGGGTGGGGGAGGTTCTGATTGAGGTATATAAAATGCTAAAGGGGATTGATAAGGTGGAGGTTGATCAGATGTCTGGAACAAGAGGTCATAGATATAGGGGGGAATTTTCCCATCCCGTCCACCATGGGAATCGTAGCAAGCAAGGGGGGAGGGGCCTCGGGCAGGATTTCCCGGTTTTGAGGTTAGCGTGGCCGGAAAATCCTGCTCATCAAGTGAGAGGAGCTAGATTCAAAACAGATTTCAGGAGAAACTACTTCTCTGAGGGTTGTGAATCTGTGGAACTCACTGCCTCAGAGTGCAGTGGAGGCAGAATCAATCAACAGATTCAAGAAAGAGATATGTTTCTGATGAAAAGCAGGATAAAGGGCGATGGGGAGAGTGGTGTTGAGACCAGGATAAGATCAGCCATAATCATGTTAAATGGCAGAGTGGGCTTGAAGGGCTGAATGCCTATTCCCACTCCTAATTCTTATGCTGCTAAGTACTTCCAAGCTGTGAGGATGTGTGTGTGTGTGTGTTTGTAGGAGATGTATTTAGCTGCTCAATGTTCTCTACCGTACTTCAACTTTCCTTTGAGAATGGCAAAAAGCACAAAATCTTAAATACTCAAAAATTCCTTAAAAAATCTTTTTAATTGAAAATAGAATCCATTACCAACAGTACCTTGTATACATTTTACTATGTATAAATTGTATATTCCTCTGATAGTACCCATATGTTGCATTTTAAAAATATTTTAGATTTTCATATGTGCAGCAATACAAGGTTCAATCAATCAATCAATCAATCAATCAAGCTTTGTAACTTGCTGAAATAGCACAATTACTATAATGTAAGAAAAATAGCTGTTTGATCAAATAACAGTACTATTCATCAGAACTATTTAGTCAATCAAACCTATTTGTGATTTAATTTACAGTGGGAAGTTGCGTAGGCAATCTTTCAATCATAACTTTTATCAAAAATATACACAGTATGACAACAGAACCGTGTTGTAATCTGTATGTGCTGTAATAAACTTCGAAATCAAATCAAATTCAAATGAATTGTAACAATCCATGTCCTTTTTCATATTATACATTTATTAGAGAAATCGATCTGAGTCTCTGATATATGAAATCTTGCTGTGTACTTATCTTTATGCCTTCCTGTTCCTTTGTTGAACAGGCTGGTTCAAACCGATTGCCTCAAGGAAGATTACGCCTATTACTAAATGAAAAGTCAATTATTTATGTGAGACATCGGGCCGGATTTTCCCATCCCACCCGCCATGGGAATCGTAGCGGGTGGGACACGGATCTGTTCGTTGACCTCGGGTGGGATTTTCCGACCTTGGGGCAAGCGCGACTGGAAAATCCCACCCATGGTCTTTAGCTGGTCTCAATTAACTACTTTAGCCCGCTATGGGCTGTTGGTAGCTTCTTCTTCCAGCACTACAACTCCTGACTCTGTTTGCTCTTTGAGCTTCTGGAATAACTCCCAATTCAGCAAAGCTATCTGCTGAATGGACATAGGGCAAGATGGCCTGAATCCAAAAATGGTTTGGGCCTTCCACTGAATAGATGAACCGACTTTCGTTCAATTTAGGAAAAATTTGAAGATCACCTCCCATTAATTTTCTTCCCCTGCCCTAGGCTTAAAGTAATCTGCCACAAGGTAGTTGATCAATAACTAATGCCAGCATATTAACCACTTCTCAGGAATCGAAACCCGTAGTTTCTGGATTAGGAAGTAAATGCAATGTTTTGCTTTGTCAGGACTATGCCACTTTTGAACAACATATACAGAAATAGGCCCATTTTATCCCGAAACCCTGGATGTTAATATTAGTTTAAATCACACTTAGATTATTCTTCCTTATCCAGTCAGTTTTTGTAAACAAATTTGGCTTGTAAAGCTTTTACCATGGGTTGAATGAACCAGAACTGTTCCATATTGACCAATTGTACCTGTGGTCTGCAGATAATCACACAAGTGCTGTGTTATATTCCTACATTGACAACTCAAAGCAATCCTATTTGCATTTCGTAAAATCATCTGTCAGACAGAACGTGACTCCATTTTGACATAGAATTCTCTTTAACAGCAGTTCTATTTTTTGAAATCAAAGTGAAGATATATAAATAGATTGCATTTCTTAAAATGCAATTTGGAAAATACTGATAGCCAATACTCTGAAATGGTGGCATTGGTTGACAGTGTAAGAATGCTGAACTTAGATTTGTGGAATTCCCTCCTCTGTTATTTTAGTGCAGGAATTCATTTGTTTTAAATGATTGGAGTAACACTTCCACGACCTTTTGTACACTAGTTAACACACAGCGTAGTTTTACTGTGAATACAGTAAAAAGATCACTCAATGTTACAGTAATTGTTTTTTTATGAAGTGAGTTCGTCTAAAGGCATCAGAAATTGTAATCCAATAATACTCCTGAAATATCAAATTTTTCATCATTCACATTTTAAAAAACATCAGTAAAATGCTTTCACATTAGTTCTTGATTTTGAATAACCAATCGAATATAGGAATTTTAACATTATTGTTATATTCATGCGTGAGGGCTTATTAATAATTCTATTCAATTTATCTTCCATTTTTACCTGCACAACTTCCTCATCGTTGAATCCCCTGAAGTATCCATGATTCATCAAGCAAGAAGATATGTATGTAGACAATTTGCTGCCTAGAATCTTATTGTGATGTCTTGATCTAGCTGTTGGGAGTATATTTTCCTGTTTGATGACTTTATTAAAGAGTACAAGCGCATAAACAGGAGTGTAATCCCAAGACAAAGCACCAACAGATGTTTTGTGTTGTAATGAGAATTTGTGACTTAGGGAAAACTAACAAGTTTAAAAAACACAGCTTGTTAATGTTCTTGTTAAAGTCAATTGTGAACAACTCAAAAGACAAGTTATGAAATTGGTGGGGTTGGGGGAGTGGTGGGGTGGAAGGACAAGAAGATGGTACATCAATGAAAAATTAGTGCTGAGTTACAGATCAAACCTGGCATGAATGAGCTTAGCAGACAGAAAGATTCTTTAAAAAGCTATCAATAGAGCTGCAGAGTTACTGAAAAGATAAGCAGAACAATGACATGGTGAACTCAATATTCAGAAAAATCCTACCAGTGGAAACAGCGGTGAATGTTCAAACAAGGGGCGGAATTTTCCTGTTCCGCCCGCCACAGGAATTGTAACGTGCGGGGGCAGACCATGCAAAGGTCCATTGACCTCAGGTGGGATTTTCCGGTCTTCGGGCGAGAGCGGCAGGAAAATCCCACCCAAGGTCAACGGACCTTTGCACGGTCCGCCTTTCTGAACTTGCTGTTCAGCCATTTTGCTAAAATATTACAACCCTCCATCATTGGAGTAATTAACCCTTCAGTCTGGCTAACTTGCTTTGCTGATCAAAAAAGTGTTACAGGATCATAATTTTAGGCCTTTAAAACCAGCTCTGGTTTTGGCCAAACTAGGAATTCAATTGTTTGTTACATATGTTACAATTCTGCCCTCAGTTTCTTTTATGAACAAATAGGGAATCATTTACACGAGATGATCAGAAGAGCATTCCTTTTCACCATTTTGAAAAAAAGTCAAACCAATGGGATAGCATTTCCAGCATATTTAGAGTCTCAGTGGGCCTAAAGAAACATACCATATGGCCTTTCAGTTCATTCACAATTACAAAATAAGTGCACTTCAAGTTTAAATTGAGTTAATAAATGGAAAATGACATTACAACGTTAAAACTTTTGTACACATTGAGTATAGAAATGTTGCAGAAATACATTAAAGGATAAACAGTCATTTGTCACATTATTGAGTAAAAATCATTATCCTATTGTCTCCCACCGCATTTCTTTTAAAAGCGAGCGCTTTTTGATTAAAAAAATTAAATAGGTACTGAATATTCAGTTTTTCAATCTGCATTCAACTGTCAAAACATAATGGTTCAGCTACATCAGAGAATACTACAATAATACACTTTTACAGATCAATCCAAAAAATACATTTGTTCTTGTCTGTTCCATTTGACAGATGAAGAGTGGTCATTCTGTTTTAACAAAAGGCATTTGTTTTACACAGATCATACCAGCTTATAATTCCACAGGTTGCAATGAATAATAATACTCTTACATACAAGATAACATACACCCCAATCTGAAAGGCACATTATGCATTTAGAACGTAATAAACTCTTTTTAAGACTTTGTCAATGTCAATAATTGTCCACTTTGAAGGTATCTTATGATGAAAATAATTAAGTGCTTTTACAACATTCAATGTCTTCACTGCTCGGTCTGCTGCATGGATTGCATGAATTATTTCCTGTTAATGTGAATTTCTTTTTCCAAATTTTTCCAGTCAGCCTTAACAGCCTTAGAAGGCTGGAAATATCCAGTCATTCTAGACCAAGTCTCCCCCTAATCTTTATTTAGTGGCATTGGATTATTATCCAATGGATTGCAAATAGATAGTAGAACCATTGGCCATGATTTTAACTCTGTAAGCTTCATCATGGACTTTGAATGAGTGACTGGCTCAGTTGTTAAAATAACCACTAGCCATCAGTGAAGATAACCATTTAATGGCATTCTGCTTTTGTACTTGAAATTGGCCCCATACTTAATTTCTGTTGGAAGTAACTAAATATCCTTTGGTAAATTTAGGTATCATTTTTCGGTATTGTAGCTACTACTGAAAAGGAAAATGTTCCTCCCTCAACATTGCACCTTTCTAAACGTCAGTTTGTTCTTTTTGTATTTTGAATATTTTCAAATACATCCAAGCCTGCCTTTAAATAAACCTGAGCAGATCTGATGCTGTTCAGTACCATAGATGAAACTGTGGATAGAGTTTGGTTTGTCTGCTGAAGTCTGCAGTGGTTAACAGCTTCTTTCATGACAGAGAATTGGTTCGATGTCTCATTGAGGTAATATAGAATATTTCTGAAACACAAAAGAATATATGCCAATGGTAATAAAAAATAACCAACATTGAAATGTTTAATAATGCTCTTTGTATATTCTAAAATAATGTGTACATTAACTGCATAGAATGAGTATTGAATTTGTAATGATGGAAATATAAATACTTATATGCTGGATTGTTCATTGACAGTAATTGTGAGGCAGTAACAGTGAGGCTAACAAAGCTCACACATATCACAGAATCCCTACAGTGCAGAAAGAGGCCATTCAACCCATCAAGCCTGCACCGACTATTTGACAGAGCATCTGACCCAGGCCCACCCATCCCCATAACCCCACGCATGTACCCTGCTAATCCCCCCAACCTACACATCCGAGGACACTAAGGAGCAATTTAGCATGGCCAATCCACCTAACCTGCACATCTTTGGACTGTGGGAGGAAACCACCCGCCAACACCGGGAGAATGTGCAAACTCCACACAGACAGTCACACAAAGACAGAAGTGAACCCGGGTCCCTGGCGCTGTGAGGCAGCAATGCTAACCACTATGCCACTGTGATGTTCCTACAGGCTATCTGTGGGCAAACCAGGCAGCAACTTCTGGCGAACATACACGCTCAGTTAAACACATAAATCCAGGAGATACTATCCAAGATGTCCTCTTTGAACTGCACGGAAATGACATCTCACTGGTTGCCTCCCCATTCAAGTGTCCTGAACAGCCTATACTTACATCACAGATATGGGCTAAACTTGGCATTCCGGTCTGTACATATATTTAATTACTGCTAAAGAACCTCTCAGGTACCAGCATTTACTTTAACAAGTAGAGTCTCATTCCTTCTGAGTTTAAATAATTGTTTGTGATTTTTCCAAAACTAAAAATTTGTTTTTACTATTTCTTTGTCTCTTTCTCTTTTTCATCCAGTCTTTCTTTCCCTTTTTAAATGTTGCTTTTGTATCTGGCTTGACATTGAATTCACCATTCTGACTGTACTTCGGTTCAGATTCTGCACTGCTCATGAATGATTCCTCAATCTGAGCGCTCAAGGAGCCACCTTCTCAAAGGCAATTTGGGATGGACAACAAATGCTGGACTAGCCACTGACACCCACATCCCATGAGTGAACATGCCTTGTTCATATATGTCTCAAATGCCCTGCAGGCAGTCCTGCACCATTTGGTTGTCCAACTGATAGCAGGATGCTGTGCAGAACTCTCAGCAAAGTCTCTGGGCAAGTGTCAGGCACCATCATTCTCCATTCACAGCCACATGCAGTCCATTATTTTGATTATTTTTCATGTAAGTGCACTTGCTGCCCTTTTAAATATGGTTACCTGTTTGGCTTTCAGCTGTGTATTTTGTATGTACAGTTTTACCTAAAATCAACTTGGGTGGAAACGTTCACACACCTCACACATGGTCACCTGAGGCCGGAATCGAACCCAGGTCCCTGGCGCTGTGAGGAAACAGTGCTAACCACTGTGCCGCCCATTAAAATTAAGATTACAAATATCCATGACCTCATTCTGATGCAAGTGGGCAGGAATCTAATTGAAATCAGCAAGTAAAATTCCCACACCCCAAATGTATCCTATTCCTCAGATTAAGGCTTGAACCCACAAATTTATGACTTAGGTATGAGTGCTATTGTTGTGTTAAGCAACGTGGAACTGCTATTTGTAACTGGGAGCATAAACAGAATAAAGGTTTAAACTATAGAAGCTGACAGAACAGAAGCAGGCCATTCGGTCCATTTTGCCACTTTGCTAGAGATAATTCCATTGCCCCACATTCTCTCCACACCGCCGCATGTTCCTCTAGTTTAAAAGCACATCCAATTCACTGTAAAACACAATGATCACTTCTTCAACCATTCCTCGTGGCAAGGTATTCAGTTCTCCAAAACCCTCCCCTCACTCTCTTGGTGGCAGTTTTAAATTGGTGGCTCCTCATCATGAACTCCACAACTAAGAGAAAAATATTTTATTTCGTATCTATTTTAAAAATCAAAGAAATCTCCTTTTGAGCTTCTCTGTTTCAACAATGGTAATCCCAGTGTCTGGTCTTGGACAAAGTGCAGTGTAGGTTTAGTAGAATGATACATGGACTCCAAAGCTCAAAGAGAGATCACGCAAATCTGAATACAAGTTCCAGTTCGGATGTTAGGCCAGAGACCTAACTCTGTTTCTCTCTTCACAGATGCTGCCTGATCTGCTGAGTATTTTTAGTTTCTGTTACTCAAATTTGCATTGTACTCCCTGGAATTTAGAAGGTGAAGGCGTGATTAAATTGAGGTTTACATGATATCATGGGAACCAATAGAGAGAAATTAGATCCACTGGTCGGGACTCTACAACTAGGAGACAGAGTCTAATAATAACAGCTAGGCCTTTCAGGAGTGAAATTAAGAACCACATCTATACATAAAGAGTGACAACTCATGCAAACAATGGCTCTTGCATGATCAATTGTTGATTTTAAGGCCGAGATTAATAGATTTTTTGTAACAAACGGAAACAAGGCAAAGGTCGGTATATGGATTACATGCTAGATCAGCCGTGCTTTTATTGAATGATGGAATAGGATTGAGGGGCAAATGGCCCACACCTGTGTCGATATTCCTAAATTCTCTTCACAACTATATTTTTTATATTTGACATAGTTCTACCTTGGGCTCATGAGTGGAAAGTAACATTTGTGCCACACAAGTGCCAGCCAATGATCATATCTAACAAGAGAAAATCTCCCCTTGACATTCATTGGCATTACTATCGTTGAATCCTCTACTATCAATATCCTGGGGGTTACTATTGAGCGGAAACTGAATTGGACTAGCCATAAAAATACTGAGCCTACGAGAGCACGTCAGAGGCTAAGAATTTTGTGGCAAGTAACTCACCTCCTGACTCCTCAAAATGTATCAATCATCTACAAAGCTTAAGTCAACAGTGTGATGGAATACTCTCTACTTGACTAACAACACTCACCGAAGCTCAACACCATCCAGGAGAAAGCATCCCACTAGACCAACCCACTCAAGAACAGCTTCTTCCCTGCTGCCATCAGACTTTTGAATGGATCTAACTTACATTAAATTGATCTTCCTCTCCACCCTGGCTATGACTGTAACACTACATTCTGCACTGTCTCCTTTTCTTCGCCATGGACGGTATGCTTTGTATAGTGCACAAGAAATAATACTTTTCACTGTATACCAATACATGTGACAATAATAAATCAAATCAAATCAAACTCCATGCACCACCTTAAACATTCATTTTCTGCAACCACTGACACACAATGGCAGCAATGTGTAAAATCTACAAGATGCCCTGCGGCAACTCACCAAGGTTCCTACAGCAGCACATTCCAAACCTGCAACCTCTACCAGCTAGAAGGACAAGGGCAGCAGGAGCAACACCACCTTCAAAATCCCCTCCAAGCTATACATTATCCTGACTTGGAACTAGATCGCTATTCCTTCACTGTCACTAGATCAAAATCCTGTAACTCTCTTCCTCACAACGTTACGGGAGTACCTTCCCACATGGACGGCAGGAGTTCAAGGCGACGGCTCACCACACTTTCTCAAAGGCAATTAAGTTTGGAGAATAAATTTTGGCCGAGCCAGAAATGCCTACATCCCATGAAAGAATAAACAAAAAGAAATGCATGCTGTAGGGTATACGTTATGCCTATAATATTCTTTCGATAATAGCAGGCTCAAAATTGCACAATGCTCTAACCGTGGCTTAACTAATATATTGCATAGTCTGCGGAACTGAATATTGTCCTGACAATCCACAATAGTTTTCTCACAAAATGGCAGCCAAGCTCACGGGCTGAAGAGCACGCTCCTTGTGTTGCTATACACAAACCCAAGTAAAGTTCTTTGCTGGTTACTTACATAAATCATAAATTCTAAATAATCACTTGGCTAACAAGATGCATTAAACTGTGATAAGACACCAAAAAGGAAACAAATACATTATTGATTGAATGTTAATGAAATTAGAATGCATGTGTCATTTTAATGAGTTTTTCGCAATGACTGAGAAGAGTCTAGTTGTGAACATTGAATTTGATTAATAACCTGGGGCCACATTCCTGAAGGAGATGAAGTGCCTTGTTATATGTGACAGACCAGTCTTAATACACTGCCTGGAAGACCTGTGCAAAACAAGTCCAAAAAAAAGTCATTTTCCTCCTTTATGAATCATTTACAAGCAGATAAGTGCATACATTATTGATGGAAATGCTGGCTTCATCGTCAAATATTCTCTTTGCGAGATATTCTGATTTCCATTATTTACTACAATAACTGCCAAAATCGTTGGGATATTTTAACAGTTTCTGTGCCCCATGTTCATTATCCTAATGAGCCTTCCTGCAGAAATAATTATGTAGGTCTGCAACACTTAGTATTGCAATAAATCTGTACAGAAATGGAAGTGTATGGATCACAGATTGTGGCATTGCTTTGCAGCATTCTCTACAAACCTCTGAACTTGTGCCATTTATTTTCCAGTGCAGAATGTCACTCACCCTATCTTAAAATTTGATCAGAGAATGTCCACAAATGTTAAAATATTAAAATAAATGGAGGGAAAATATATCAGACGTTGTTCATTTTAATTCTTAAGGTTTGTTTTTATCAGCTTACACATCTTGTTATATTTTATCACTTTGAGGTGATCCTGGTGTGTAGAAGTTAAAACATTACTAAAAGTCGACAGATTTTGCATGTTATTATAGAATCATAGAATCCCTACAGTGCAGAAGGAGGCCTTTCGGCTCACCAAGTCGGCACTGATCACTATCCCGCCCAGGCCCTATCCCCATAACCCCATGCATTTTCCCTCGCTAGTCCCCCTGACACTAAGGGGCAATTTAGCATGGCTAATCCACCTAACCCGCACATCTTTGGACAGTGGGAGGAAACCGGAGGAAACCCACGTCGACACGGGAAGAATGTGCAAACACTGCACAGACAGCAACCCAAGCCGGGAATTGAACCTGGGTCCCTGGCGCTGTGAACAGCAATGCTAACCACTGTGCCGCCCCAGTAAAGGCTGGATTTTCCTATCAGAGATGGGAATCAGGAGGTGGGACCAATTCTGCGTGACATTCCTGCCTTGGTGTCTAGCCTGCCAGGCGGCCACAGATTTTGGTGGTGTTGGAATCTTAATGATCCGAAAGAGGGAGTGGGCACCATTTTGGCACAGATTAGCAGCCATTGCTGTAGCTTCTGCCTACGCATGGTTTTAAAAAGAACTCTTCATCTTTATCTATGATGGCATAGTGATATTGTCACTGGGCTAGTAATCCAGAGACCTAGGGCAATGCTCTGGGGACCTGGGCTCAAATTTCACCAAAGCAGAAGGTGAAATTTGAATTCAATGAAAATTTGGAATTAAGAGTCTGTTGATAACCATGAAACCATGGTTGTAGAAACCTATCTGGTTCACACATAATTTTAAGGGATGGAAACCTTTCATAGAATCATTCGGCCCATCGAGCCTACACCGACAACAACCCACCCTATCCCCGTAACTCCATGTATTTACCCTGCTAATCCCTTGACATTAAGGGGAAACTTTGCATGGCCAATCAACCTAACCTGCATATCTTTGGAGTGTGGGAGGAAACAGGTGCACCCGAAGAGAACCTACGAAGGCACAGGGAGAATGTGCAAACTCCATACAGACAGTCACCCAAGGCCAGAATTGAACACAGGTCCCTGGCGCCATGAGGCAGCAATGCTAACCATGTGCCACCAGGCCGCCATCTGCCATTCTTACCTGGTCTGGTCTACATGTGACTCCAGATCCACAGCAATGTGGTTTTCTCTTAACTGCCCTTTGAATAGCGTTAGCTCGCCGCTCAGTTCAAGGGCAATTAGGGATGGATAACAAATGCTGGTTCGTCAGGGCAAATGGAGAGCTGGGACCCAAAATGAAGTAAGAAAAACTTGGCTATCAAAACTTCGTTTAGAGCTCACCATGAAATTCTGGGGCCTGAGTTATACCTGTGGTGACAGTGCTGTGATTGGAAGAGGTAAGTGATCATTAAGTAATGTGACTATCAGATTGTTACCTCTGACAAATGGCAAACTGACAAGTGAAAGAATGGCATTGTAAAAGTGAAAAAGATGCATTAGAATAGATTATCCATTGGATAAACTGCTATTCTGCATTATACAATATTGAAAGGCTGGCTAAATGTGAGATCCAGAGCTAATTGTTTACACTCTCAGCATTGCTTTCATTATTTTTTTTAACAGAACTGCTTAGACAATATTTTTGGCTGTTTGATAACTTTGATGAACATATAAGCTTTTGGCTGTTTTCAAAATACAAATGGATTCTGTGCTGCAGAGTTTGTTTCTTTATTTGTCCAGAAACTTTCATGGTTTTACCAGATTTATGAGCTTCTGGTTAATGGTTTCTCATGTGCCTATTCAAGTGATGTATTTTTTTTACAGATTTATACATTTCTGAATTTGACAGCACAGTAGTGGTTAGCACTGCCTCACAGTGCCAGGGACCTGGGTTCGATTCCCAGCTTGGGTCACTGTCTGTGCAGAGTCTGTTCTCCCTGTGTCTACAGATCAGTGTAAATTGCCTCACCCCCTCACTGTCACCCTTACCCTTTAAACAGGGAGAACGTGCAGACTCCACACTGACAGTTTCCTCCGGGTGTTCCGCTTTCCTCCCACAGTCCGAAAGACGTGCTGATTAGGTGCATTGGCCATGCTAAATTCTCCCTCAGTGTACCCGAACAGGTGCCAGTGTGTGTCGACTAGGGGATTTTCACAGTAACTTCATTGCAGTGTTAATGTAAGCCTACTCCTGACACTAATAAATAAACTTTACTTTACTTTATCATGGTTTCTCAATGTTTTCCATGTTTATTTTGACTGAACTGTGAGCTTTTCAATGACTTCCAAATGTTATGATGAGGTTTGTGAGTTCTGTTAGGAAAATAAATATGAGATGAGTGGGTTGGGAGATAGGGAAGTGAAGGAACCATGGGGGGTGAGGGTGGAAGGTGGTGATAGTGAGGGAGGTGAGGGGTTTAAAGGGGGAGGGCGACAGTGAGAGGGGTTTTACATTGATCGTAGAATTGTCAATGTTTCTGTCAGTGGAGATAAACCTTTCAACCTGGCCGCCTTGGCATTGACCTGCCTCTGTCTTGAGTCTGCTCAAGAATCCCTCCAAGGGACAAAAATCCTGCCAGCCAGGACAGACTCACAATTCCGACATTGGCAAAACTCCCAATTCCTGATTTCTGCCGTCATGATGAAAATCGGCCATCTTTGTGTCTCAGTGAGGATTTATCGATATGAAAGGGCTGAAGAGCCTCGCTCGGTGGAATTTTCGGTGCTGGACTTGGTGGGAAAAGTGTTGTGTAGCTCTCCAGCTGCATTGCCAGATTTTCTCTCCATATTATCCAGCACTTAATGAAATAAATTCCTGGAGGTGTCACACTTGGGGGTTGAGGCCTGAAAGATCTGTCAACAGCTCTTTAAAAGGGTGCCCCGATCTCTGAAACAAAAAAAAACTTAGAACCCCCCACAGACATGGAGACCTTCTCCTACCCACCCCCACGTACATGCTCCCCTTCTATGTACATGCGGACCCCACCCCACTGAAGGTCACTAGAGGAACTCCCCTGGGGGGCAGTGCCAGAGGGAGTGCCAGGGTACTGGCTGGGCATGTCCCTCTCCTCCCAGGGCCTATACTTACCTGTGTGCCCGCACAGGAATCCCTTCGCCTGGTTCACCTTTCGGAAAACCAGTTGTAAACCTTGTCGGAGTGTCGGGGAATTCCCAGTGTGGGGAGATGATACAGTGGGGAAGCCCGCGAATAATCTTTAAATGTATTGAAATGAGGTTCCTGACCTTCCTGGGTAGTAACCTCATTACGTCATTGGCAGGGGTTGGGGTGGTTGAGGAAATCAGAGCCCTAGATCTCGTTGGTGAGATTCGCAGTTTTGGGCTCTAGTGGATTTTGCGCCCATGTTGCCATCGCCATGGGCACAAAATCCCCTCCTGCCCTCCTCTGCCCGCCCATTACCCTGTTCAGAGATACCACAGATCCCCTGTAGAGGGTGCCAAGCTGGAAGAGATACTGGATTAGAGGAAATCTCTGCTGACAAGCCACAGAAAGTCTGTGGGCAGCTGCTGGCGAGGTGAATGGCAAACGCTCTTCATTCAGTGCTCACACATTGCCTGAAATTCAGTGTTATTTGCATCCCCATTCTATGGGCTGTCTCTATCTGCTTGGAGAATTTGATAGCTGCATTTCATGTTATTGCAACAAACCTACAACTATGTAGCAATCACCGCATGTGGTGTTCAATTTAGCAGTCTGAATGCACTATGTGCTCATCGCCTATGGTGTAATTAAGACCACATTTTCCACAACATTGAAGCCCAGAACGGCATGTAAGAACCTGCTGTGGCAGGAGCTGCTGTAAAAGCAGCAGACTTCATGCTGTTAAGACACTAAGGATGCTGAACTGAGCATCAAGCCAGGGAAACAGTCCATGCATTCATAGACAGCAAGAATGTTTCATGTACCAGTTTCCACAGATCTAAATTTAGTGAACAGTTATTCAATTATCTCTGCACAGTTAAAATTATTTGCAGTGTTATTCCACAAATGTCTTCTGACCAATGGCATGAAGATGACCAAAGGTATCGGTGCTTTTCAGAGCTCAGTTGATAGCACTGCTGGCATGAGTCAAACAACAGTGTGAAGGCAAATCCCTTCAGGTTACTTCTGTTTTATGTTGCTGAGCTTATTGCTACATCTGATTTCCTTTGAACTATATCCTGTAACAACTGAGAGCAAACATGTTTTTTTTCTCATTTTAGGATTTCCCAGTGAGTTGGGGCCAGCTGACTGCCTTTATATGATCTTTCTTTAAAGTTTATCAACATTGATCAACATCCAGAGATGTGTGGGTTAGGTTGATGGCCATGATAAATTGCATCTTAATGTCAGGGAGAGCAGGAGGGTAAATATGTGGGGTTACGGATAATACTTGGATGGGATTATTGTCGGTGCAAGCTTGATGGGCCAAATGGCCTCCTTCTGCACTGTAGATTCCATTTTTATAAAGTTGAAACAACCACCAGGAAACTGAAAACACAGGAACAGACCTGACATGGGAGATCAAGTAGCTAGAAGTTTCTGGAGCTCAGCAAGTTGTGTTTAAAGTTTACTTTATTTATTTATTAGTCACAAGTCGGCTCACATTCACACTGCAATGAAGTTACTGTGTAAATCCCCGAGTTGCCACACTCTGGCACCTTTTTCGGGTACACTGAGGGAGAATTTAGCAAGGCCAATTCACCTAACCTACACACCTTTGGACTGTGGGAGGAAACCAGAGCATCCGGAGGAAACCCACGCAGACACAGGGAGAACATGCAAACTCCACACAGACAATGACCCAAGCCGGGAATCAAACCCAGATCCTTGGCGCTGTGAGGCAGCAGTGCTAACCACTGTGCCACCGTGTGTGCACATTTTGTCAGAAAAAAAAATGCAAGACACGGACAAGATATCCAAAAATCAAAACTCAAAGTTGCCGATGCATTTTCAGGGCTGTGTGATTCCCCAAGTAAGTTGAATTTTTACATGAAAATACTTCACATTTAAAAGACTTTTCATGTAAAACAAGGAAAGTGAAACACTCGGTTTGGATTTGCTGCAGGCTACCAAGAACAGGAACTTGTATCCATGTGACACCTGGAATATAGAAAACATCTCAAGGTTTTTCATAGAGTCAAAAGAAAGGCAGAATGTGCCAACCCTGGAAAATAGCCCGCTGGCCTAAAAACAGGTTTTGCGCCTGGCGCCAAATGGATTGCAGTCGCCACAATCCCTTTCCACTGGCGCAAACCAGATTGTGCCCTTTGGCATGAGATTGACTGGATTTCAATTTCATTAGTGAGTTTGGCACACGATCGTTCCCCCCCCTCCTAGATTGTTTTCACCTCTCCGGTGGGATGTTGCACGGCATGAATCACTACTGGTCCCCTGAAGTGTGGTCCAGGTGCCACAGTTGCGAGAGCGAGCCGAGTGGTCAGTATCACTTAGCACCAACCTCTAAGGAGGAGAAGGACGAGTCAGGCGCTGCCATGGTGTGGGGTTGGGTGGGGGGCCTTCAAAGGTGCAGGACTTGAGGGAGTTTGGGCTGGGCCGGAGGTCCTCAGGTTGGGGGTCGTGGCTGGGTTAGGTTCGAGTGCAGAATACCTGCTGAAAGTCCTCAGAGGGGTATCATATGTGCTCGAGTTCAAATCCCACTAATGTTCACAAATCCCACTAAAGAAATTCGCAAGTCATGCTGCAGCTGTACTGAACCTTAGTTAGGCCTCATTTAGAATATTGTCTACAATTCTGGTCGCCACACTGTCAGAAGGATGTGGATTCTTAGGGGAGGGTATAAAAGAGGTTTACCAGGATGTTGCCTGGTCTGGAAAGTATTAGCTATGAGGAGAGGTTGGATAAACTCGGTTTGTTCTCACTGGAATGATAGAGGTTGAGAGGTGACCTGATAGAGGTTTACAAGATTATGAGTGGCATGGACAGAGTAGATAGTCAGATGCTCTTTCCTAGGGTAGAAAAGTCAAGTACTTGGGGACATAGGCTTGAGATGCGTGGGGAAAATTTTAGAGGAGATGCGTGAGGCAAGTTTTTTTACACAGAGTGTGCTGAATGTCTGGAACGCGCTGCCTGGGGAGATAGTAGAGCAGATACAATAGCGGCATTGAAGGGGCAACTAGATGAATACATGAATAGGATGGGAATGGAAGGATACGGACTCCGTAAGTGCATACGGTTTTAGTTTAGGCAGGCATCATAATCAGCACAGGCTTGGAGGGCCGAAGGGCCTGTTCTTGTGCTGTACTGTTCTTTGTCGCACTGAACACCCGCCATCTGTCCACTAGAAAGACTCTGTGGGTTATTTCCTGCATTCTATCCCAGACCCCACTAACCTCACTGACTGCCTCTCCCTCTCTTTTCCCCCTCCCAGAGGAACCATGAATATTGGGATTGAGCCAGTAGGGATGGCAGTAATCTTCATTGCTGCTGTGGCAGCTGACAGGCATGACTGCCTGCAGCAAGGCCATCCCAGGCTGGACGTCGCACCAGATAACAGGGGCCACTGGTCAGAGTCAGGACCCGGCCGCCATCGGCCTCCGGAGAAGGTGGAGACCTTGGCTGTACAGGGCTTGTAATGAGCTGCCGGACATCATGTACTGCCAGAGACTCTGCCTGAATATGGAGACAGTGTGGCACATCCTCGCGGACCTGGCACCTTGTAGGTGTCACTCCTGCGAGAGGGATAGTATCTGAGCAGCTTGGAACTTACTTGAGACAGGTCATATGGATAAATATTCTGTGGATCCTCACTTCTGTGGTGCAGACTGAACTCACAGGTGCTCACAGCTCTATTGTGTGTCTCCCCGGAGAGCTCCATCGCTCACTCCTCATAGGGGGGCGAGGAGATGCAAATCGGGAACTCCCCAACCTGCCTTCTCTCGCTCCCATTCATTATGGGCTGTCTTCTCCTGCGGTGACAAGAGGGGATGATTGAAAGCCTGATGGCTGGTCGGCCACGGAGGGCAAGGCGGGGTTGGGGAACAGGTGGCATTTGTTGACATCGTCCCTGGACAGGAAGTGATTGTGACGAGGTGTGCCAGAGGGGTTTGAGGATGATGCTGGGGTGGGGGAAGGGGTTGGGTGCAGGAAGGCCGTGGGGCATCAAGGAGTGGGTTGCTGTGGACATTCCAGCAGTGACAGACGGGACTGATGCCAGGATGTGACAGATGGACCCTCACCCTTGCAGCTCGAATGAGGTCATGCATTTTCTTGCGGCATTGGGCGCCAGTCCTCAGTGTCAGGTCGCGGGTGCTGACTGCTGCAGCCACTGCATCCCAGGCTGCATTTGCTTCCCTTCTTCTGGGTCATCTACCCACTTGGGGGTACAGAGTGGACCGGCTCTCCTACACTGTGCGCAGAAGCCTTCCAAGGTCTGCCTCCATGAAGCATGAAGCTACTCTCCATGCTGCCGTGCTCCTGGTGTGAGTGCAGAGGGAGCGTTTAAGAGTAGCTCCACCTTGCTAACCGTGCACAGCCCGGAGCCAGTTCGGGTGAGTCACACGGCTGGGAATTCCGTACCGGCTTGTTTCATGTGCGTGTTCATTCAGTGCACTAAGTGTTTGACGATTGGGGTCCAGTCGTGCTGGGCAGACTGATGTGGATAGCTTTTGTTTTCTTGCCCTTATGACACTTAGGGCCCGATTTTACCATTGCGTTGTGCCCGTTTTCGGACGCGAAAACTTGGCAAAGTCGGGCGTGAGGCGAATAGCACGATTTGCGTCTGCGCAGATTCCCACTTTACCAAGGCCCGAAAATGGCACGATTGGGACCGTGCTTGAAACATTTAAATTGACTTAATGAGGTGGACGCCCAAACGTACCAGCATTTCCCCCTTTACCATTGCATTCACCCGCCCAGATTCAGCGTGAAACAGACATGCTCGGCAAAGATCTGTTTCGGGCGCTCCAGCTTCTGAAGAGGTGAGTTCAGAGCTTCCAGCTGCTCCCTGACTTAGATCGGTGGAGGGGGTGAAGGAGGGAGACAGGCCAGATCATTCTCTGGTTTGGGGGGGTGGGGACATGGAGGGAGGCCAGATGGTTCTCTGGTGGTGGTGGGGGTGGGGGGGTGGAGGAGGGCCGGATCATTCTCTGGTGGGGGAGGTAGGAGGTAGACCCGTTCATTCTCTGGTGGGGGTGGGGGGGGGGGGGGAGGAGGGAGGTCTGATCATTCTCTGGTGCGGAGGGGGGAGGAGGGAGAATTTAGCATGGCCAATGCACCTAACTAGCACATCTTTTGGACTGTGGGAGGAAACCGGAGCAGGCACGGACAGAACGTGCCACACAGACAGTGACCCAAGCCGGGAATCGAACCCAGGTCCCTGGCACAGTGAGGCCATTTTTAATGAATGAGTCACATGTGGGCCAGACCAGATAAGGATGGAAGATTTTCTTCTCTAAAATGGATTAGTGAACCTGATGGGTTTTATGACAATTGACGATGGCTTCATGGTCACTGATACTGAGAGTAACTTTCCAATTTGGAAAGAAACGCCATGTGGAATTTGAACCCACGTCCCCAGAGGAGTTAACAGGGTTTTGAGGGGGGTGGAAAAGCAGGCCAGATGGTTCTCTGGTGGGTCCGGGGGGGGGGGGGGGCGGGGAGGAGGGAGGGCCAGATGGTCCTCTGGCAGTGGGGGGGGGGGGGGGGGGGAGGGGGGAGAGAGGAGAAGGAGGCCAAATCATTCTCTGGCTGTGGGGGAGAGAGGAGAAGGCCAGATTTCTCTCTGATGGGAGAGGAGGGAGGACGGGGGGGGACATGAGTAGGGGGGTCTGCTGCCACTCTGCGATCGGTGGGGGGGGGAAAGGGGGCAGGGGATCGCGATCGGTCTGGGTAGCGGGGGGATGGGTGGATAAAGGGGACACTTATGTTATGGGGATGGGCGCCATGATCCGCTTTTTGCAGCCCGGGAGCGATGTCACAGGGGAGCATTTTTCAAAATTGTTTTTCACTGCGCATGCGCAGTTGAAGGCTCCGATCGGAGCAGCAACGTTTCAGGTGCGATAATCCCCGTCCACAGCGCGATTCAGACTCGCAACTTTTTTTTCAGACTAAGTGCGTATGGGGGCGCCTGAGAACAGATTTCCAAGTCGGATCTGAATTGCGCCCAGATTCAGCATGTAGAATCAAAATGGTAAAATCACCCCCTTAGTCATTTTTTGGGAAAACTCCCCCATGGAGTCTGAGTGATAGGAAATATTAAGAGGAGAAATGAAATTGGAGATGCTTTAGTTTTTACATTGTTTCACATTATAAATATATTATACATTTATAATATATATATTTCTAGATATTTGAGCCAATGAGTTCCATTTATGCATTTTAGAGGCATTTACATCTGCAGTGAGAGTGTGGCTTCACTTCACTGAGCACAGCATGCTTTTTAAGCTGAAATATAGGGGTCAATAGGGGTGGGGGAAGTGAGAAGTTAACAATGCAATCTGTTGGTAATGTTTAAAGTTTAAAATTTATTTATTAGACAAGTAGGCTTACATTAACACTGCAATGAAGTTACTGTGAAAATCCACGAGTCGCCACACTCCGGCGCCAGTTCGGGTACACTGAGGGAGAATTTAGCATGGTCAATGCACCTAACCAGCACGTCTTTCGGACTGTGGGAGGAAACTGGAGCACCCGGAGGAAACCCACGCAGACACAGGGAGAACGTGCAGACTCCGCACAGACAGTGACCCAAGCCGGGAATTGAACCTGTGTTCCTGGCATTGTGAGACAGCAGTGCTAACCACTGTGCCACCGTGCCGTGGATTATTTGAAACTGAAAGGTAGTGAATTCTTTCTCCAAAGATATCCAGCAAATCTTAACACGTACAATGAAGGAAAACATATATTCGGGGCTAAGTTTTGCATGATTTATAATTTTTGATGTTACGAAGCACGAAGGGAATAGATAGAATTTCAATGAAAACTCTATGCTGTTCAGTCGTGCATATGAAATACACCAGTTAGTTAATTTACAAATGATCTCAACTAAATAGAGTGCTCATTAATCCACCTTCTGGAAGGCGGGAGAAATACACTTGGGGCATGTGGGAGATCACAGAATCCAGCACACATACCAGATCCGTGTCAGGTTGTTATAAGACTGTGGCCAATAAAGGTCAATTTCTAATCATAGGGAACACAGTGTCCACTTAACTGAGCGCTTGCAGCCCTGGACGCTTGAGAACAATGAATGGAAACTCAAAATCTGAAACAGGAGATCCTGCTGATATCATAAATTTACAGCTCACAGGATATTTACGTTAGAAATATAGAGCAGGATGTTCCAGCCACGCTCGCCCCAAGACAAGAAAATCCCACCCAATGCCAACGGGCAAGGTCCGTGTCCTGCCCGCTACGATACCCGCAGCGGGCGGGATGGGAAAATTCCTCCCAATGTCCCAAGTTTCTTTTCCAATTTACTCAAAGTCACTGTGGTGCATTTAAGCAGGTTTGATACCAAAATAATGACTGGAATTGAAATCTATGCTATTACATTACTAAAAGCACTGGTGTTAATTGGAGAGTATTGTTTACAGCTTTGGTTATAGATTCTGAATTACAGCAAGATAGATTACCAGTAACATTTATGTAAATTATTTTTTGCAAGATGGTCAGATGATTTGTTTTTCAAAGAAATCAAGGTTATTGACTTATATTTCTGACTGGTGAGCTTCGAACCCAAAGAAATGGGAAAGCCTAAAGGAAAAGAATACTTTGATCCAAATTAAAGACCGAAGTTAAATTATGGATGTAGCCTTAATGATCTAAACTTGCTTTGTTTTCTGAAGGTCACTGGCTATAAATTACACCTAAGCCTCCCTGTTTACAGATGAAGAATTGCCTTATTTATAATGCTCCAGCTGACAGATCTGGTTTAACCAAATCAATACTCACTGCAGTGCTGTGAAGAAAAATGTCCCAAAGCTTTCCTTTTTTTGTCCCACAAATGACTGCACCTCTGCGACTGGGACTAAATACGTTTGAAAGGCTTTTGTGTGGGTACCTTTCAAGAGTCATCATGATTGATTCAAAAGCCCATTTAATCTGACTTACAATACATTCTTGTTTTTAAATATGATAATAAATTTATAAAATGCATAAAAGATCAATTTCTCAGAAAGTAGGGCTATTCATCAAAAGGAGATATTGATTTATCGAAAATGTTACCTTTTTTTGCAGAGTCTGAAGTCCCACCAAATAGAAGCTGTAATCAAAGCTATTTATAACCTTATTCCACATCCCACACTGTTTATTGACTTGCTTGTGTAACTTTTATTATTCCAAAATCCTTAATTATCTAACGTATTTTGGAAAGAAGGAACTTAAATATATATAGTGCTTTTTCATGTCTTTTGGACGTTCCAAAGTGTTTGATATATGTTGTATTGCTTTGAAGTGTTGCCACTGCTGTTATATATTGTAGATGAGTATGACAACAATTTTATACATATACAAGATCCCACAAACAGCAGTGAGATCAAAGACCATTTAATCTCTTTCTGATGGTGTTGGTTGAAGGATAAAAATGTTACCCAGAGTACAAGGAAAACAATGCACTTCTTTAAATACTGCCACAACATTTATAAAATCCCTCTGAACCACAAAACATGAAGGCAGGGCCTCAGTTCAACGCCAGCACTGCACTAGTGTGTTAGTATGTCAGTCCAATTCATTACATTGACATCCTGGAGTGGATGAGCTTGTGATAGTCCACCTCATGGTGAACATAAGAAATAGGAGTAGGAGTAGTCCATTTGACATTTTGGCTGGGATTTTACCACTAGGGTTGTAAAGTGGAGCGTAAATCGATTAGCGCTGGTTTTCACGACCGGCGCCATTTTACGACAATAGGATTTCCGGCGCGATCAGCCTCTCGCTGGAAATGGGCGAGAGGCAGGTTAATGTATTGAAATTTATTTAAATAAGCATTTCAATGACCTTAGCGAGCCCATTGCTCAATCGTCCGGGCCTGCCCCCTTTATGACCTCGCCGGGAAAGGTTCTCGCCGGCGAGGATTAGACACGGTCCCCATGAATGGGGAGCAGTCGACTTGCCCTCGCTGGTGGAACCGGAGGCCATTGTGGAACCCGGGGAGTGCAAGGGAGAGGGTGCCCCGTGGAGAGTGCCAGGCTGGCAGTATCACCCTGGCACCTGGGCAGTGCCACCCTGGCACCTGGGTAATGCCCACCAGGCAGTGCCGGGGCAGGGCCAATGAGGGAAGGGCCAGTGGCGGCAGGGGACGGTGGGGCAGGGCTAATGGGGGAAGGGTCAGTGAGGGCAGGGCTCAAGCGGAAGGGGTCAGTGGGGGGGGAGGGCTAATGGAGCGAGGGGGCCCACTGCCACTCTGCAGTGATTGGTGGGGGGGAGCAGCGGGTTCGAGATAAGTGGAGGGAGGGAGAGGGGACCCGCTGCCACTCTGCAGCAATTGGTGGGGGAGGGAGGTGGTCCGCGATTGATCTGGGCAGCGGGGGCGTCGGCGGAGGGCTGCGTCAACAGATTTTGGGCAAAACGAAGAGCGTCCTTCACCGAGTTGATGACTCTCCATCAGTGGTTGATGTTTGTCTCGATGTGCGTCCCTGGGAAAGCCCATTCGTTTGCAATGCTCTCATTGGGGCGGCACGGTGGCACAGTGGTTAGCACTGCTGCCTCACAGGGCCAGGGACCCGGGTTCGATTCCCGGTTTGGGTCACTGTCTGCACGTTCTCCCCATGTCTGCGTGGGTTTCCTCTGGGTGCTCTGGTTTTCTCCCATAGTCCAAACATGTGCGGGTTAGGTGGATTGGCCATGCTAAAATTGTCCCTTAGTGTCAGGAGGACTAGCTAGGGTAAATACATGGGGTTTTGGGGATAGGGCCTGGGTGGGATTGTGGTCGGTGCAGACTTGATGGGCTGAATAGCCTCCTTCTACACTGTAGGATTCTAGGATTACTGAATTGAATCACCTCAGAGTGCATTGTGATCTCTGGAGAAAATGTGAATATTGTTGCACTTTCCTGTTGTAACAATTTGAAATGCTTTGTAATGTGTCTTTCAGGTTTTATATGAATAAAGTACATTTTTACAAAACAAAGTTCTAGAGAATATAGACCTAATCGACTCAATCTCTCCTCATAAGACAAGAACCTCATCCCACAAATCAGTTTGCTAATCATTTGTTGCACTCCTTCCAAGGCAAAGTACATTATTCTTTTGTTAAAGAGACCACAATGTTATACACTGCTCCATTTGTGGTCTTACCAAAACCTCATATAATTGAAGTAAGACTTTGTTACTCTTATATTTCGGGGGAAGCATTGTGGTAATGTCACTGGACTAGCCCCAGACATACCTGAAAATGGGGTGTCGACCTGGTCAAGCTACACCACAGGACCAAACAGTGAAATCAGCATGTCTTAGGCAGAGCGAAGCAATCCCACAACCAATGGATCATTCTGAGCTCTGCAGTCCTGCCAGACTCAGTAGTGAATGTTGGTGGACAGTTAAAAAATTAACTGGAGGAGGAGGCTCCACAATTACCCCCATCTTTGATGATGAGGGAGCCCAGCACATCAGTGTAAAGGACATGGCTGAAGCATTTGCAACAATCTTCAGCCAGAAGTGCCTGTGGATGATCCATCTTAGCCTCTTCCTGAGATCCCCAACATCACAGATGCCAGTCTTCAGTCAATTTGATTTACTGCATGAGATATCAAGAAATGGCTGAAGGCACAGGATACTTGTAAAGCCTATGGGTACTGAAAACATTCCAGCAATAGTACTGAAGACTTGTTCTCTGCAACTACTTGTGCTCTCAGCCAAGCTGTTCCAGTGTAGTTATAACACTAGCATTTGTAGAAACTACCCAATTATGTTCTGTACATAAAATACAGGACATATCCAACTCACCCAATTACTGCCCCAAGAGAAGATGGTTGTGGGAGGTCAATCATCTCAATACCAGAACATCACTGCAGGAGTTCCTCAAGGTAGTGTTCTAGGGCCAGCTATCTTCCGCTGTTTCAGCGATGTCCTTTCCTCCCTCCAAAGGTAAACAGTGGGATGTTCGCTGCTTATTGCACAATGGTTAGCACCATTTGCAACTTCTCACATACTGAAGCCATCTGTGCCCATATGCAACAATACCTGGACAATATACAGGTTAGGGCTGGTAAGTGGCAAATAGCCTTCATGCCGCAGAGGTGCCAGGCAATGGCCATCGCCAACAGGGAGAATCCAACCATCTCTCCTTGACATTCACTGGCGTTTTACCATTACTGAATCCCCCACTATCAACATCCTGGGGGTTACCATTGACCAGACCTGAACTGGACTAGCCATATAAATACTGTGACGACTAGAGCTGGTAAGAAGCTGGGAATTCTGTGATGAATAACTCACGCACTGACTCCCCAAAGCCTGCCCGCCATCTAGAAGGCACAAATCAAGAGTGTGATGGCACACTCTCCACTGGCCTGGATGAGCATAGCTCAAACAACACTCAAGAAGCTCAACACATCCGAATCAACCTGCTTGATTGGCACCCCTTCCAGCACCGCCAACATCCACTCCCTCCACCATTAACCACAGTGGCAATATCATACCATCTACTAAATTTACTGCAGCAACTCAGTATGGTTCCCATTGTCAGCACTTTCCAAATCTGCGACCTCTACCACCTGGAAGGACAAGAGTAGCAGATGCATGGGAACACCAGCACATGCAAGTTCTCCACCAAGTTCCACCAGCTCCAAGCTACACATCGAACGATATCGATGTTTCTTCACAGTCGCTGAGTCAAAAATCCTCGAAGTTTCCCCCCAACAGTACTGAGGAAGAAAGTGCACTACATGGACTGAAGTGGTTCAAGAAGATGGAACAATTAGGGAGTCACAATAAAAATTCTGGTCTCGTCAGTAATGGCCATGCTCAGTAAAGGAATTTTTAAAAGTACTCAAATCCCTTTGCAGTAAAAACAAACGCATCATTTGCCTTCCCAATTGCTTGCCATAGCTGCCTGTTAACTTTATGGTTTGTGTACAAAAACACCCTCTGAATATCAACACTTCCCAATATCTCATTATTTAAAATTGTACCCAGTTGACATTTTACAAAAACAGTTGGGATGTGTTTATCAATGTACAGAAGTGCAGACTCAAAGAATCAAGTTATAAAGTAAAGGCTGCTCAACACTCCCGGAGCTAATTAGCTATCCATCAATGCTTGAATATTGGATCAGGTCTCTTTGCAAGGTGCACAGAGCATCATTAGAGTTTCTTTTATATTGTTTGTTTAGGTTGGATTCGGAGAAATCCATGAGTTGCTATTTGGATTTTGTACTACTCCCAGACAGGGAAGGTAACAAGAAGCAGGAGCCATGGCAGTATTGAACAAAGAACTATTACAGCACTGCAGAAGCTTGATGTTTTGTGAGGAGGCATAGTCAGAATTTATTTGTTTAGAATTAAGGAACAGTAGGTGGGCCATTAGGCTACTGCATGTATATCACAGACCATTAGTGGGAAGGTGAGGATCAAATTTGGGGCAAATTACAAAAAGATGCAAACATGCAGGATAGTGTTAACTGAGGGTCTTTGATTGTTCTAATATAAACTGAAATATAGTGACACAGTAAAGGACAAAATGGGGGAGGCATTTTTGAAATGTGTACAGGAGAATTCTTCTTGTCAGTGCATTCCTAGTCCAATGAGGAACAAAGCAGCTGGATCTAGTTCTGGGAATTGAAGTTGAGTAAGTGGTGTATGTTTCAATGGGACAGAATCTGGGGACCATTCGGAAGACTAGATGCAGAACAGCCACGGAAAAAGGTAAATCAGAATCAAGTGTTAAGTTTCTTAACTGCAGGTGGATTAGCTTCAGTGATTTGAAAAGGGATCTAGCTCGGGTGGTTGGAATCAAAAATTAGCGGACCAGCCAATACTTGAATAGCAAGGGGCCTTCAAAGAGCAGATGGTTTGGGTATAGGTGCATTTTCATGAGAGGGAAAGAAGGAGCATCCTAAGCTATTGAGCCCTGGATGGTTAAAGATATTGGGTGGAATTTTCCCCTCCCACCCACCACCACGCACAGATCCATTGGCCTCGGGCGGGAATTGACGGCCTTGGGGTGAGTGTGGCCAAAGAATCCCGCCCTTAGAGACTAAAATGAGACAAAATAGAAGGCACATGGCAATAAATTTAAGATTCACGATGCAGTGGAGAACCAAGGTGAATATAATGTACTTAGTGCTAAAAGAGTTGTTTTTAATTCATTCATGGGGTGTGTGTTTCTGGTAAAGCCAGCATTTAGTGCTTATCCTTAATTGCCCAAGGTGGTGATGCCCAAGGTGGTGATGGACAAGCTGCCTTCAGAAATCACTGCATTCCTTGTGGTGAAGGTATCCCCAACACAGCAGTAACATTCTCACAGAAATTGAGTGGGTTTTAAAAATTCATTTACAAGATTTGCGCATTGCTGGCTAGGCCAGCATTTATTTTCGATTCCTAGTTACCCTTCAGAAGGTGGCGGTGAGCTGCCTTCTTGAACTGTTGCAGTACCTGAGGGGTAGGTGAACCTGCAGTGCCGTTAGGGAGGGAATTCCAGGATTTTGACCCAGTGACAGTGAATGAACGGCAATATATTTCCGAGTCAGGACGGTGGGTGACTTGGAGGAGAACCTCCAGGTGGTGGAGTTCCCAAATATCTGGTGCTGTTGTCCTTCTAGATGGTAGTGATCGTGGGTTTGGAAGGTGCTGCCTAAGGAATACTGGTGCAGTGCATCTTATAGATGGTACACATGGCTGCCACTGTTCTTCAGTGGTGGAGGGATTGACTGTTTGTGGAAAGGGTAGCAATTAAGCAGGCTGCTTTGTCATGGATAGTGTCAAGCTTCTTGAGTGTTTTTGGAGCTGCACTCATCCAGTCAAGTAGAAAGTATTCCATTACACTTCTGACTTGTGGACATGTTTTGGTGAGTCAGGAGGTGATTTACTCAATGCAGGATTCATAAACACTGACCTTCTCTTGTAGCCACAGTATTTATATGACTAGTCCAGTTCAGGTTCAGATCAATGTGAAAACCCCAGGATGTTGATTTGAGAGTGATTCAAGGTGGCAATGGTGTTGAATGCCAGGGGGCAATGGTTGGATTCTCTCTTGTTGGACATGCCTATTGCAGGTATACCTACAATCAATAGTATAATATGTTGATTTGCTGTCTTTGTTTCAGCTATGAGGAAACCTTTCTTACGGTCTCTACTCAATGATGCTCCTGCAACATTTGATTGACTTGTTTACTTCACTTTGTAATGTAAAGAAAACCTGTCGTGGTTAAATAAGGTGACAACTGTTGTTTTACTGTTAGAGCCCTTTGTCCAGAGTTTTTCTTTGAGAATCGAAACAGCATATAGCAGGTACAATTTTATCATACATGCCTCCTTATCTGGTAAGGCCTCAAGGCCTCTGTGTGTCCACAAAAATAATATGCAAGTATTTCTCACAGAGGATGTTTTAGCTGTATTAAATCTGGTGAGATTAGGGGCGGGATTTTAGGGCCTCGCTCGTCCCGAAATTGTAAAATCCTGCCCGAGGCCAACAGACCTTCCCATTGTCCACCCCTTGCCCTCTCCAATTCCTGTGGCAGCTGAGGCAGTAAAATTCCAGCCCACATCTGGAATGCTGTGTGCAGTTTTGGTCTCTGTATTTGAAACAATATATGGGGGTGGGGGGGGGGGGTGGATTCTCCAGGTCTGCTTGCTCTGGACACGAATTGGAGAATTGGGCATCGGTTGAAAAATGGGTTTTGCGGTGGTTGCTGAACTCATTCTGATGTTCCCGGTCTGCCATGCCAGTCCCGATCTAGTTCCCAGCCAGTGCGGGCAGGAACCTGATAAATATTCAAATAGCCTCCTTAGCCTCTCGTTAGCACGCTTGAAGGCTGATTCAATGGCCTCCTGAAATGCGCCCGTCCTTCCAGCTGGGAATCATGCGGTCGAGAATTGGTACAGGTCCTGAAAAGCGGATCCTGGTGGACTGAACATTGAGGGGGGACAAGGAGGTAAGTCTCACTTTAAAGTTATGCCGGGATGTTCGAGTGTCTTGCAAAGCACCTGCGGGTCGGGGGTGTCCACGCTTGATGGCAAGGGCGTGACCTCAGGAATTCCCCTTCCAACCCCCCAGCTATCCCCGGGGATGGGCCTGGCTGAACGCTGTCATGCTGTGGGGGAAGAGTTCAGAATAATCACTACAATGGCACTCTTAGGCAACTGACCTATCATTGTGTAGCTTAGAGTCGGTTGCATGTCTCACCTGTGATGTCTCCTTCCCCAATGATAACTCTGCCCATCTGGAAGTCTATGTCACTCTCTAAAGAATCCACGGGTACACTGGGTTTGCCCACAGTTCAGTCAGTGACCCATGGCACGTCCCCATGAGCTGTTCCTACTCACACGTGTTGTCAGTCTCAGTAGGGAGTTTGCCCTTTCAAGTCTGACTGTGTACAAATCCTCTCAATGCCTCTCAGTCACAGTTGCTGGCCTGGTGAAGGAGAGGATCAGGCAAGGAGAGTTCTCTGAATGAGCACATCAAGCAGCATTAGCTGAATCAGTGTTCAGCCAGTCAGCCCATGTGACACAGAGGAATTGCTTGTTGAGTCAATCACTCAAGGCCCCGTTAAGAATTTCACTCTATGTCTCAGCCCCGCAGCTGCTAAATCTGGCCACATCTACAGGGAAGTGGATAGGATTTCTAAATCTGCTAGCCCTCTCCCCCCGAGATGTGAGGTACTGTATGACAGCCCATAACTCCTCACCAGGTATTTCATTTCCCCAGCACACAAGTTCCTGACACAGTTCATACAGGAATGTGCCAGGGTCCCTCCATTATTTACCAATTCTTTTCTTTCAAAACAGCAACTGTACATCGTCACATTCAGAGATTTGAAAGTTCTACATCACAAATACTATCTCTGTTGCCTCATTCTGTAACAGATGCATTTGGATTGATCCAAGAGGGAGGTGATGGCCTAGTGGTATTATCGCTGGATCTTAATCCAGAAACCCAGCTGGGGACCTGGGTTCGAATCCCACCATGGCAGATGGCGGTATTTGAATTCACTTAAAAAAATCTGGAATTAAGAATCTACTGATAACCATTGTCGATTGTCGGAAAAACCCATCTGGTTCACTAATGTCCTTTAAGGAAGGAAATCTGCTGTCGTTACCTGGTCTGGCCTACATGTGACTCCAGAGCCACAGCAATGTGGTTGACTCTCAATTGTCCTTGGGCAACTAGGGATGGGCAATAGATGCCAGCCAGCCAATGACGCCCATGTCCCATATAAAAACTTTAAAAAAAAGATCCATACCTATAATAGCCTGAGGGAGCATGTTGGATGAGGAAGTTTTTCTCTAAGCTCTGGAGCACATCATTCAGCATTCTCAGATGGGCAGGGTCCCGCTCCTTTGGATCATTAGCTGGGCGCATTTCATCTGATTGAAAAAGTTGTGCAGTTTCCCTCAGTGCATTGGCCAATGCCAACATTTGACTCGAAGCAACGCTGTCATCTTTGAAAAATAAAATATATAGTGAAGAACTATACCAAAAGAAACACCGAACAAAACATCAAACAAATACCATCTCCTATAACATTATAGTGCTGATATGAGGCCCTTGTTCACTTTGGTAGGATGGATTGACAGAAAAATATTAATCAAACTCATAAGAATATCAACACAGTATGAGTAGATCATAGAATCCCTACAGTGTAGAAGGAGGCTTGAACCTACAACAATCCCACCCAGACCCCATCCCCGTAACCCACTTATTACCCTGCTCGTCCACCTGACACCAAGGGGCAATTTAGCATGGCCAATCAGCCTAACCTGCAAATCTTTGGAATGTGGGAGGAAACCGGAGTCCTCGGAGGAAACCCACGCAGACACTGGGAGAACATGCAAACTCCACACAGTCACCCAAGGCCAGAATTCAACCCAGGTCCCTGGCGCTGTGAGGCAACAGTGCTAACCACTATGCCACCGTACCACCCTAAAATACAACATGCAAGAAAATATTTAGGATAAATAGAGCAGAAAATAATTCTGTCTGTCAATTAGTTCCTAAGTGAATGGAAAAAATATTAATCTGTAACCCAGGGCAACACAGAATGGAAAGGATTTGTAGCAATATTAGCATATTCTAAAAATGTAAATGAATAATAAAATAACACTTGCACTGTCAAGAGACCATAGAATTAGAAAGAAACACAACCTTTAAGGTGTTCTTGAACCTCCAGGGCTACATCCAGGACACTATAGGGGAGAACTGGCTCATTGGCAATTCGCAGAATCATCTCAGCCGTCAACTGCAACAAACAAATCAAAAGGTGTGCTTTAGGAAAAAATCTAGTAGGCAATTTATTTTATTATGCATGCTGATGGTGAAATATTCGTATTGTAAACAGTGCAATAATGCAGCCTAACTGTACATTATCCCTGCCACAATGAACTGTGACAGAAAAAGGAGATTTTTCCTGTTCATAAAAAGTGTGCTAAAAGACATCTGCAACAGATGTCTCTATGCAAATCTCTCCAAGTCAGAATCATTGTGCCAGACTGCGAGTTGGATGCACACGAACAAGAGGGTGCACAATCTGGTCATTTTGCTCCAGGCTTTGGTCATGACTTGTAGAGCTGCTGCTGAGACTGCAATGAGAAGGAGAGGGCACCTCGTGGTAGAGATGCCCACAAAGGACAGTGAGTGAGTTCCAGATGTGCTAAGGCCAGGCAGGCTCTGGCAAGTGGAGGTGTGAACTATTCGGTGGAGGCGTCGGAGCAGTGGGAGTGGGCCATTGGTGCTGCAGGGGGCCCCTTCTTGGACCAGTGTGTATCCAGAAAGGAAGACCTTCCCCACAAGTAAACTGCTGGGAAGTTGCCTTGATGCTCATTATCTCGGTGACACAGAAATTCCCAGTGGTGGTGGGAACATGTCCGGTTTCTCTTCCCACTGCCATTTTACAACCCAAACAGCCGGTAAAATTCCGGCTATTGTCAATGCAAATAAAGAAATGCAGACACGCTGACTAATTTGCTTTATTATTGATAGTAATGAAAGAAGTCATAATTCCCGGTATCCCAGGGAAACTATTGGTGACAGAAAAATTAAGCTACGCAAAATAAGAGTAATCAATGATACTAAGGAGTGACAAAACCTCAAGACAAGATGGTTTCCATCCAAGATTTTACAAGTAGATGAGGATATTGCAGATGATATAACTATAATCTTCCAAAATTGTCTTGGT
The DNA here is from genome assembly GCF_964213995.1 of Mustelus asterias. Classification (NCBI taxonomy): domain Eukaryota; kingdom Metazoa; phylum Chordata; class Chondrichthyes; order Carcharhiniformes; family Triakidae; genus Mustelus; species Mustelus asterias. Next base: position 42,807,905 of record NC_135803.1, read on the forward strand.
TCAGAATCTGTTCTTTTTGATTCAAAAATTTTGCATGTCATTCTGCTATTTAAGAAAGACAAGAGGGAAACCAACGATTTATAGACCAGTTAGTCTAACATGTGTTGTTGGGAAAATGCTTGAGTCAATGCTTAAGACAAGGTGACTGAACACCTCCAACATTTTCAGTTGATCAGAGAGCCAGCATAGATTTGTAAAGAATAGTTCATACCTTGTGAAGCTGATTGAGTCTTCTAAAGAGGTAAGTGGTGTGAACAGGGAAATGTTTATGGATGTTATTTACATAGGCTTCCAGAAGGCTTTTGATGAGGGGTGGCACGGTAGCACAGTGGTTAGCACTGCTGCTTCACAGCTCCAGGGACCTGGGTTCGATTCCCGGCTTGGGTCACTGTCTGCGTGGAGTTTGCTCATTCTTCCTGTGTCTGCGTGGGTTTCCTCCGGGTGCTCCGGTTTCCTCCCACAGTCTAAAGATGTGCGGGTTAGGTTGATTGGCCATGCTAAAATTGCCCCTTAGTGTCCTGAGATGCGTAGGTTAGAGGGATTAGCGGGTAAATGTGTAGGGATAAGGGGGTAGGGCCTGGGTGGGATTGTGGTCGGTGCAGACTCGATGGGCCAGATGGCCTCTTTTTGTACTGTAGGGTTTCTATGATTTCTATGATAAAGTTCCTCATAAGAGGCTGTTTGCTAAAGTTAAAATTTATGGAATTGAAGGCAAGTTATTGGCCTAGGTAGGAATTTGGCTGAGTGGCAGATGACAGAGAGTAGGGATATTGGACAGATCCTCTGATTGGCAGGATGTGACTAGTGGTGTCTGTCAGGATCTGTGTTGGAGCCTCAGCTATTTACTATATTCATTAACGATTGGAATGGGAAGACACAAATTCAAATTTGTTGATGGATTAAAGATAGGCAGTGCAGCTGGGAACACACAGCAATATTGATAGGTCAAGTGAATGGGTAAAACCGGCAAATTGATTTCAATGAGGGCAATTGTGAATTAACTTTGGACTTAAAAAGAATAAAACAAGGAATTTCAAAATGTTGAAAAGCTAGAAACAGTGAAGGTCCAAAGCGAACTGGGATCCAGGTGCACAGATCATTAAAACATCATGAACATGTGCAACAAATAATCAAAAATATGAATCGAATGCTGGCCTTTACACCAAGTGGAATAGAAGAGGGAGGAAGAGGGGGCCCTGGTTCAACTAAACCCGAATACAGTGAGCAATTCTGGGCAATACACCTTAGGAAGGCTTTAATGGCCCCAGTGGGAGTTCAGTGTAGTTTTACCAGAATGATTCCTGGACTTCCAAGGGTAAATCACAAGATGCTTTTACGCAATCTAGGGTTGTATTACTTGGAATGTAGAGGATTAAAGGGTGATTTGATCAAAGTGTTCAAGGTCTTGAGGGGAATATGTTCTTAAGGGTATTTTTCTTAGCCACAGGTATCAAAGGGCAATGTACAATGGTGGGTATATGGGGTGGAATTTTCCCAGAATTTGTCAGAGTGTCACACTCTGACTGAAAACTGCTGTGTGTCTCTCTACAAACACAGCCTGATTTCAGATCAGATCTTGAGCCAATCTGACAAAAAAAATCGAGGGACATGGTTTACACTGTCATTGTGGCACTGAGATCAGGACACCATCTTTAAAGGGAAACCCCAGCAGAACAGAGGTTAAACTCCCCCCATACATGCCCCCCCTCCCCCTCACCGCACAATTATCGGGGACTCTCCCTCAATGCTGCACAATTACCTGGCCCTTCCCCACCCACAACTATCGCTGCAGTATCGTCGGTGCTCTTCCCCCTCACTGCTCGCTCCTCCTGTCACTGTCCGCTCCCCTGTCTTCACCAAACCACTTCCCCCCCACCACAAACACCACCACCCATAACAGGAACCAACTGGACTCCAAAGGGATTGTCTCTGGCACTTGCCCCGGCACAAGCTGGCAATGCCAACCGGGTAGAGACTTCTTACTGTGTTCACCCCAGTCCAACGCCGGCATCTCCACATCGTGCCAACCTGTGCCAGGGCACTGCCCAGGCATGTCCCTCTCCCCCTCCCTCCCCCCCCCACCCCCGGGGCTATAGTGACCGCAGCACCACCAACAGGATGCCCCCAGCTGTTATGTGTCTTCATAAAGCTGCTGTGAACCTTGCCGATGTGACGTTGTGTCAGCAAGTTTTGAATATTCAATGATGGGGAATCATGTGGTGGGTAGACCCTTTAATAATGTATAAATTCATTAAAATGTATTTAAATGAAGTGGGCGGGAATCTCGTTATGCCACTGGCGAGGGGCGGAGAAAGTCGAGAATTGAGATCTCGCCGGCGAGAATCTCGTTCCCCAACTCTCGTGAGATTTTGCACCCATGTTACCGTTTACATTCGCAGCGAACGCAGGCGCAAAATCGCACCCTTGGAGTTAGTTCCCAGATCAGCTATGATCTCACTGAATGGGTGGGATAGACTTAAAGGGCTAAATGGCCTACTCCTCTTCCTATAATCCTATGCTTTTTCCTTTGGATAATTTCTCAATAAAATTCTCTCGGAATGAAATTATTGAGGCAACGCCACCTCAAAAAATACGATTTCAGCTCTTTGCTGAATAATTTGATATAATGTAATTCTGAATGTAACCAGTATTGTGCAAGTTAAATTGCAGAACAAATTTCACAAGTCCAGAGTTTAATGCCACTTGAATTAATTTAGCAGTTAGTAAGTGCACTTATCTTTGGGGTACTACATGTACACCAAAAGGATAAAACATCAAACACAAATCATTTGCAATTATTCAGAGATTATTATTCTCTTCCATCAGTCAGCTTGCAGGCACATGCGGAAACCCCACACCGTGCTTAGAAACCTCCAACTCAGTGAAAACTTGAAAAAGCAGTGTTTCAGTTTGCCTGCACATTTTCTCTTTCCAGTGTAAATCGGCAACTGCCAGAAATGTAAGAATGCCTAGAGCTACTGCTCCAGTTTAATCAGAAAATTGGTTAACTTTCTGCTGGTGATCCAGGGCGGCATGGTGGCACAGTGGTCAGCACTGCTGCCTCACAGCACCAGGGACCCAGGTTTGATTCCCAGCTTAGGTTACTGTCTGTGTGGAGTCTGTACGTTCTCACCGTGTCTGCGTGGGTTTCCTCCAAGTGCTCTGGTTTCCTCCCACAGTCCGAAAGTTGTGCTGGTTAGGTGCATTGGCCATACTAAATTCTCCCTCTGTGTACCCGAACAGGCACCGGAGTTTGGCAACTAGGGGATTTTCACTGTAACTTCATTGCAGTGTTAATGTAATCATATAAAAATTCACATAGAAACCCTACAGTGCAGAAGGCCATTCAGCCCATCAAGCCTGCATCAACAACAATCCCACCCAGGCCCCATCCCCACACATTCACCCCGCCACTCCCTCTATTCTACACATCCCGGGACACTAAGGGGCATTTTAGCATGGCCAATCAACCTAACCCGCCCATCTTTGGACCGTGGGAGGAAACCGGAGCACCCGGAAGAAACCCACGCAGACTCCACACAGACAGTGATTCATGCCAGGAATCGAACCCGGGTCCCTGGAGCCACGAGACAGCAGCGCCAACCACTGTGCCACCATGCCACTGTAAGCCTACTTGTGACTAATAAATAAATTTTTACTTTAGCTTGAACCATCGAACCTGATTTAGAAAGAACGGAGATAAGGAACGCAAAAAGCTGGGTGCTGATGGAATGCATCACCAGACACTCAAAGAAACTGGAGACAAACAAATGGAGGATAGAGAAATGGTCGGGGCCAAAAGTGGCGACAAACAGTGAATGCGATTCCTATCTTTCCAAAGCAAGGCAGAACTATCTATGAAAAGTGTGAGGTTATGCACTTTGGAGGGAGGAATGGAGGCATAGACTAGTTTCTAAATGGGAAAATGCTTAGGAAATCAGAAACACAAAGGGACTTGGGAGTCATTGTTCAAGATTCTCTTAAGGTTAACGTACAGGTTCAGTCAGCAGTTAGGAAGGCAAATGCAATGTTAGCATTCATGTCAAGAGGGCTAGAATACAAGAGCAGGGATGTACTTCTGAAGCTGTATAAGGTTCAGGTCAGACCCCGTTTGGAGTCTTGTGAGCAGTTTTGGGCCCCATATCTAAGGAAGGATGTAATGGCCTTGGAAAGGGTCCGGAGGAGGTTCACAAGAATGATCCCTGGAATGAAGAGCTTGTCGTATGAGGAACGGTTGAGGACTCTGGGTCTGTACTCGTCGGAGTTTAGAAGGATGAAGCGGGATCTCATTGAAACTTACAGGCTACTGCAAGTCTTGGAGAGGATGTTTCCACTAGTAGGAAAAACTAGAACCAGAAGGCACAACTTCAGGCTAAAGGGACGATCCTTTAAAACAGAGATGAGGAGGAATTTCTTCAGCCAGAGAGTGGTGAATCTGTGGAACTCTTCGCCACAGAAAGCTGTGGAGGCCAGGTCATTGAGTGTCTTTAAGACAGAGATAGATAGGTTCTTGATTAATAAGGGATCAGTGGTTATGGGGAAAAGGCAGGTAAATGGGGATGAGAAAAATATAAGCCATGATTGAATGGCGGAGCAGACTCGATAGGCTGAGTGGCCTAATTCTTCTCCTATGTCTTATGGTCTTATGGAACAAGAAACTCGTTAACCTAGTAATCCGGCAGAATCAACCATTTTTATCATAAAATCTGATGATAAAACATTTAGAAATGAGAAATACATTTCTAAAAGGAAGGTGCTTAAGGAATCATGTTGAATGATTTGAAGACATTTGGCAGATGAACTTTGGTATCCCACAGTCAATGCTTCCCACTGTGGGCTCTGGGAAATTGGAAGCTGATGGCATTGGGATTTCCAATCAGTTTCCCTTCTGAAACAGACACCTTGAAGATGGTAGTGAGGGCATAGCATCCATTTTCAGACTCCACTCCCAGATTCGCCATAAACTGTACACAGCAGCTGCCACACGTGCATCATTCACTTTGCCCACATCTACTTTGGGTTAACCAGAGGAAGGAGTCTAACAACACCAGGTTAAAGTCCACATCATGATTAACCAGAGGAGGCAGCCGATAAAATGGTTCTTTCTTAAAAAAAATACCTTAGTGCAGAGTCAGAAAGGGGCAGGAGTGCTTTCCTCACAACAGTATTGTAGACCACTGCCAGTCTAGACTCACCCTCCCCCCCACCCCCCTTCCCATTTGATTGTCTCCCCGGAGCCCACCATTTTGGAAAGCACACAATCTGGGATATCTGATTGCCACCTGCAACTTGCCTATTTTAGGGAAATTATGCTTAATTTGGAGTAAGATCAAAGCCAATATATTTAGGTACTGTTCCACTTTTCACCAACTTGCAACACAAAACCAAATTCTTGGTCAGTAAGAGCAAGCAAGGGCAATGTGGTATACAAGGATTTTTAGAAGGCTAATTCAATAAGGTGACATCTCCACACGATTCACTTTTCCACTTATCTTGGAAAAGTGAATCATGTGGAGGGCGTAGAAGGTCTGCAGAGAGATTTGGACAGGCTGAGTGAGTGGGCGAGGATCTGGCAGATGGAGTATAACATTGACAAATGCGAGGTTATTCACTTTGGAGGAAATAATTGCAAATTGGATTATTACCTAAATGGAAAAAAATTACAACATGCTACTGTGCAAAGAGACCTGGGGGTCCTTGTGCATGAGACACAAAAACCCAGTCTGCAGGTGCAACAGGTGATCAAGAAGGCAAATGGGATGTTGGCCTATCTCGCAAGGGGGATAGAATATAACAGCAGAGATGTCTTGCTGCATCTGTACAGGGCATTGGTGAGGCCGCAGCTGGAATACTGTGTGCAGTATTGATCCCCTTATTTGCGGAAGGATATATTGGCCTTGGAGGGAGTGCAGAGAAGGTTCACCAGGTTGATACCAGAGATGAGGGGGTGTTGATTATGAGGAGAGACTGAGCAGATTGGGTTTGTATTCGTTGGAATTTAGAAGGCTGAGGGGGGATCTTATAGAGACCTATAAGATAATGAAGGGGCTGGATAGGGTAGAGATGGAGAGATTCTTTCCACTTAGAAAGGAAACTAGAACTAGAGGGCACAGCCTCAAAATAAAGGGGGCACAGTTTAGGACAGAGTTGAGGAGGAACTTCTTCTCTCAGAGGGTGGTGAATATCTGGAATTCTCTGCCCACTGAAGTGGTGGAGGCTACCTCGTTGAATATGTTTAAATCACGGATAGATGGATTCCTGATCGGTAAGGGAATTAGGGGTTATAGGGATCAGGAGGGTAAGTGGAACTGATCCACTTCAGATCAGCCATGATCTTATTGAATGGCAGGGCAGGCTCGAGGGGCTAGATGGCCTACTCCTGCTCCTATTTCTTATGTTCTTATGTTCTTATATAAAGGACTCACTGCAAAGCTCAGAGTACGTTGAGTCAGGGACCACGTAGAAAAATGTAGTGAAAGGTAGTTACAAAATAAAAACACAGATAGAGCTGGAGTTCTTCTTGGATGACAGTGGCTCTGCCCACCTGCTGAAAAGCCAGAGGCGAGATCACCTCCGCGAGGCCAGGAATCCCTGGTTTTTACCACAAACAAGGCTTTATTTTTAATATATTCTTTCACAAAAACACAAGAAACAAGAAATAGAAGCAGGCGTAAGCCACCAGGCCCTCCAAGCCTGCTTCACCATGCAATGCGATCATGGCTAATCTACGCCAGCCTCAACTCCTTCACAGCTCATGGATGTCACTGGCTAGATCACATTCATTGCCAATCACTAATTGCCCTTGAGGTGGTGGTGATGAGCTGCGTTCTTGAATTGCTGCGGTCCACCCACAATGCTGTTAGTGGGGAGTTCCAGGATTTTGACCTAGCGACAGTGAAGGAACGGCAATATGGTTCCAAATCAGTACTGTGATTGGCTTGGAGTGAAATCTCCGGTGGTGGTGTTCCCACGTATCTGTTGCCCTCATCCTTCCAGATGGTAGCAGTCATGGGTTTGGAAGGTGCTGCGTAAGGTGCCTTGGTGAGTTCCTACAGTGCATCTTGTAGATGGTATACACAGCTGGCAAATTACAGTGGAGGGAATGAACGTTGAAGTTGGTGGATATGGTGCCATTCAAGTGGGCTGCTATTTCCTCTGCGGTGTTAAGCTTTTTGAACGTTGTTGGAGCTGCACTCATCCAGTCAAGTGGAGAGTATTCAGTGATGGTAATTCCTTTGAATGTCAAGGGGTGAGGTTTCTTGTTCAAGATGATCATTACTTGGCACTTGTGTGGCATGAATGTTACTTTCTTCTTGTCATCCCAAGCCTGGATATTGTCCAGATCTTGCTGCATTTGGACAAAACCTGAGGAGTCAGTATCAGTATCTGGGGAGTCGCGAATGGTGCTGAATGTTGTGAAGTCATCTGTGAACATCCCAGTTCTGACGTTACAATGGAAGGAAGAACATTAACGAAGCAGCTGAAGATGGTTGGGCCTCGTAAACTACCCTGAGGAACTCCTGGCACTTGAGTGGCATGAATGTTACTTGCCACTTGTCAGCTCAAGCCTGAATATTGTCCAGGTCTTGTTGCATATGGGCATGGACTGCTTCAGTATGTGAAGAATCGCGAATAATGATGTACAATTCTGGGGGAAGGGAGGAGAAACATTCAGAGGCAGAAATTACCTTTGAAGGAGGCCCCTGTTGGGAACAGAGTGCCTGTACAGGAGGTCCCTCCCATCCCCCTCCCCGCTGAACCTGCAGCCGGACTGCCAGGGTTTACCTGGTGGCTTCACTGCATGGTCCCAACTTCCACCAACTATATTTAGCCCTCTTCAAGAATCCTCTCTCTTTATCTGCAGCCTCAGCAATGGTGACTGCTAAAGATGGTGCTGCTCAGACTGTTACATTGCAAGCCCTCTAACTGAGCTAGCAGCTCTTGTGGGTGAACCACAATCCTTCATTAGATGATGGCTCCACATTAGCCCATTGCTGCCAGTAATATGTGGTGCCAGCTCCTACCTCCAGCTGAAGTGGGGTCACCTCTCGCTCTTGGGCCGGGCAGAGGGACTCCTGTGTCTCAGGAAAATCCAGCCTGTGCTGTTAAAACTTTCAGATCAGAACAAATTGTGGAATATGGTTAATAACGAGGAGGATTTTAGCAGGCTGGAATGGGTAGAAAAATGGCAAATAAAATGCAATATTGCAAAGCGTGAGGCGGCACGGTAGCACAGTGGTTAGCACTGCTGCTTCACAGCTCCAGGGACCTGGGTTTGATTCCCGGCTTGGGTCGCTGTCTGTGCGGAGTTTGCACATTCTCCTCGTGTCTGCGTGGGTTTCCTCCGGGTGCTCCGGTTTCCTCCCACAGTCCAAAGATGTGCGGGTTAGGTTGATTGGCCAAGCTAAATTGCCCTTAGTGTCCTGGGATGCGTAGGTTAGAGGGATTAGTGGGTAAATATGTAGGGATATGGGGGTAGGGCCTGGTTGGGATTGTGGTCGGTGCAGACTCGATGGGCCGAATGGCCTCTTTCTGTGCTGTAGGGTTTCTAAGATTTCTAAGATTTCTAAGAACCTTGTATCCAGTGGGTGGATTGGGTTAAAAAAGATTGGGGTCTTGATATCTTTATGGAATTTGAAAATCTGTTGTTACTAATTTAGGGAAAAAGACTCATCTCCACCGCTCAATTAAATAATATTGCCATACGACAAACTGAAATTTGCCATTTTCTGTCAGAAGTGTTGATGTGAGAGCGATATCTAATACATAGCAGCAATAATCAATAAGGTAATATAGCACTTTCAAGCTGAACAGCTATAAAACATGTATGTTATTTGGTGAACCAAGAATTTTGATGTTTTTTTGCTTGGATCATTACATTTAAGAAGACGATATGTTCAACTCTCCCACTTTACACACTACGATTAGTTTTCATCATTACTGCCTGATGGTAACCCAGCAGAGGACAATGTAAACCACATTATCGAACCCATTTCATTTTTATTCACTTGTTTTCAATTGGGTGATTCACTCTGTCAGATTACCACCAAGACGGTGAAGATGCTGACTTATCCCACGTCTCCTCCAGGACAGTTAACAGTTTATTTTTTGCTTGTTTCCTCGACGATCTAACTTTTTGAGCATGTTTAATCCGGACAAATGACAGGTGATGCATTATGGAATGTCTAATACAGATAGGGAATATACCGTAAATGGCAGAACCCTTAAGAGTATTGATAGTCAGAGGGATCTGGGTGTACAGGTACACAGGTCACTGAAAGTGGCAACGCAGATGGAGAAGGTAGTGAAGAAGGCATACGGCATGCTTGCCTTCATCGGCCGGGGCATTGAGTTTAAAAATTGGCAAGTCATGTTGCAGCTTTATAGAAGCTTAGTTAGGCCACACTTGGAACATAGTGTTCAATTCTGATCGCCACACTACCAGAAGGATGTGGAGGCTTTGGAAAGGGTACAGAAAAGATCTACCAGAATGTTGCTTGGTATGGAGCGCATTAGTTATGAGGACAGGTAGGAGAAACTTGGTTTGTTCCACTGGAACGACGGAGATTGAGGGGCGACCTGTTAGAAGTCTACAAGATTATGAGAGGCACGGACAGAGTGGATAGTCAGAAGCTTTTTCCCAGGGTGGAAGAGTCAATTACTAGGGGGCACAGGTTTAAGGTGCGAGGGGCAAAGTTTAAAGGAGACATATGAGGCAGATTTTTTACACAGAGGCTGGTGGGTGCCTGGAACGCGTTGCCGGGGGAGGTAGTGGAAGCGGATACGTTAGTGACTTTTAAGGGGCGTCTGGACAAATACTTGAATAGGATAGGAATGGAGGGATACAGTCCCCAGAAGGGTAGGCGGTTTTAGTTAAGTCGAGCAGCATGGTCGGTGCAGGCTTGGAAGGCCGAAGGGCCTGTTCCTATGCTGTAATTTTCTTTATACTTTGTTATTATCAGTGATACATGGCAGATTACTTTATCTAAATTACAATTGGTCTATGGTGCTGACACCAAAAACTTGAATGACTCTTGGGAAACTGGTGGAGTAGTGGTAATGTCACTGGACTAATAATCCAGAGACCCCAGCTAATACTCTAGGGGCATGGATTTAAATCCCACCATGGCAGCAATTAATTACTATTGGATATAAAAGCTCGTCTCAGTAAAGATGACCAGCAAAGTATCATTGATTATTGTAAAAACCCAATTGGCAAAGCAAGCGCCTTCAGGGAAGGTGACCTGCCATTATTGTTTAACCTACATGTGACTCCAACAATGTGGTCGACTCATAACTGTCCTCTGATAATGCCTAGCAAGTCAATCAATTTTTTCTATTCTTTAACAGGACACGAGCATTGCTGTCATGGTCAACACTTTTATTCCCATCCCTAAGTTCCCTTGAGTAGGTGGTTGTGAGCCACCTTCTTCAACTGTTGCAATCAATTTGGTGTAGGTACATCCATTGTGCTGTTAGTGAGAAAGTTTCAGGACTTTGACCCAGCGAGAATGAAGGAACAGCAATGGTTCCAAGACAGGATGGTAGGTGGTTTTGAGAGGAATTTGCAAGTGTTGATGTTCACAAGCATCTGCTGTCCTTGTCCTTCTAGATGGTAGAGGTCCTGGTTTTGGAAGGTGCTGTTGAAGGAGCTTTGAAGAGTTGCTGCTGTGCATCTTGTAACTTGGAAACTTGTTGAAGGTGTGAGGGACCAGGACCTCATCCCAAAACAAAAGAAGTCACTTTGCAGTTTGGAAATCACACATCTTGTTATCTCATAGTAACTTCATTGCAGTGTTAATGTAAGCATACTTGTGACACTAATAAATGAACTTAAACTGAAAGCAAGGTGTTCAGAGGGAATTCCAGAGCTTGAGACCGAGACAACTGAAGACACCAGGCAGGATTTTCCTTGTCCCAAGACTGGAAAATCCCGCCTGAGGTCAATGGACCTTTGCATGGTCCGCCCATGCCCGCTACGATTTCCGTGGCGAACGGGATGGTAAAATTTCACCCACAGTCTTCAGAGGAACCACTAACGATCACCTGGGATCTGTACAATTCAACTTTAAAGAAAGTCACACAAAGCCCATCTGTATTTAATATCCCAGGCTGCTCAGAAGGAGATGAATGGTCCACAAAATCAAAGGTTCTACAGCCTTCCTTTCAATTCTTCATGGCTAAGATTCTTTGAAATCCAGACAATGGATGCACAGCCTTTGTCAAAGATGGTGGAAATATTCGAGTGATGTGACATGGGCCTCTGACTTGTGGAACAAGTAATGTTGCCTTGCTGAACTGCATAGTTCTGTCTCCTGTTTAACATCTGACAAGCAGCCATACCAAAGAGCCTCTGGCCCAGGTTGGACACCTGGTCCCATCTGACCTCCATCCGCTGGAAGTTCAGTACTATTGTTTACAAAATCGATTCATCTCTGCATACCTATCTAATCATGTGAAGTTAGTACCATCAGAAAAGTGAATTATACACCACTGGTTTTCATCCTGACGACCTCCATGAAGGAATACCTCGCTGGACTTTGATTCTAGACATTGGAACCCTCATGAACCAATATTGATTTTCTTTGTGGTCTCTGTACTTTCCTTATCCTTCTTTTTACTGTCTGACTGCAAAGGCGAAGTCGCAAACCTCCTCCCACATTTTGAGTGCGTGCAAATAATCTAACCCTTTAAATTCATCTTACCTCGAGTTAGCTGTCAGATTATTACCAGAAAATTGGATCACACAAAAGCCGAGGGTTTGGGGAAGTATGCCACCACTTATATACAGAGGAACAAATATAGACACCTTTCTGTTTATGGGCGATGAGTGGGGAGAGGAGAAAATAATGGTGTTTAAATTAACCCCCCTTCTGTATGCAACAAAGGAAAGTTATGAAAGAGTGCTCTTCTGGCAGCTTTTCCAGTTGATAGGAGGGTTACACTATTTTGAATGTGTTCCCGTACTTCAGATTACATTATGTTTAGTTGTGTGATGGTTGTAACAGCTGAACCATCAAAAGCTCAGCAGGGTCACAAATGGAGAACATGATGCATTCCCACTCAGCCTCATTAGTGCTTGCTTTCTTTCATTCCCATCCAGAAAGAAATTGGTGGCACAGTGGTAGTCACTGCCATCACACAGCTCCAGGGACCCGAGTTCAATTCTGGCCTTGGGTGAGTGTCTGTGTGGAGTTTGCACATTCTCCCTGTGTCTGTGTGGGTTCCCTCCAGGTGCTCCGGTTTCCTCCCACACTCCAAAGATGTGCAGGTTGGGTGGATTGGCCGTGCTAAATTGCCCTTTGTGTCCCAAGATGTGTTGGTTAGGGGGATTAGCAGAATAAATACATGGGGTTGCGGTGATGGGGCCTGGGTAAGATGCTCTGTCAGAGAGTCAGCGCAGGCTCGATGGGTCAAATAGCCTCCTTCGGCACCGTAGGGATTCTATGATTATTGATGACAGTAAGGATCTAAATGATTTCGGTCCAAATTAATTTCACCTTTTCAATTATTATTACTTCAGGATGTACAAAATGGTTGGGCAGAATTCCACTAATATTTATTTTAAGCCGAGGTAAGCATTGTGTGCAAACAGTTATACTGATTCTCAACTTCTTTATCACCAGTAATTTCCCCATTTGAATTTGATGTTGTCATTTTCTGTTAATTCGTTTTTAAAAATGGTGATCAAGTTGTCCATAAAATTCTAATGGTGTCTCTCCTCGTTAAGGTTTAATCTGCTCAAACTAGAACCAAGTCACACATTACCAAATAAAAATAGACAAAAAATGAACAATTAATCAATTATTCAAGAACTGTCGTGATTCACTATTTTAACAAATGGCAACAAGTTGCATTTATATAGTGCCTTTTGAACAATGAAATGTCCCAAGGTGCTTCACAAGAACATTCTTGAACAAAGAGCAACACCAAATCACATGGTCAGATGACCAAAGGCATGGTCAAAGCGCTAGGTTTTAAGAAGCACCTCAAAGAATGAGTGGGGCAGCACAGTAGTCAGCACTGCTGCCTCATAGCACCAGGGACACGGGTTCAATTCCCAGCTTGGGTCAGTGTGTGTGGAGTCTGCACATTTTCCCAGTGTCTGTGTGGGTTTTCTCCGGGTGCTCCGGTTTCCTCCCACTGTCCGAAAGACGTGCTGGTTAGGTGCATTGGCCATGCTAAATTCTCCCTCAGTGTACCCAAACAGATGCCGGAGTGTGGCGACTAGGGGATTTTCATAGTAACTTCATTGCATTGTTAATGTAAGCATACTTGTGACACTAATAAATAAACTTAAACTGAAAGCAAGGTGTTCAGAGGGAATTCCAGAGCTTGAGACCGAGACAACTGAAGACACCAGGCAGGATTTTCCTTGCCCCAAGACTGGAAAATCCCACCTGAGGTCAATGGACCTTTGCATGGTCCACCCATGCCCGCTACGATTTCCATGGCGAACGGGGTGGTAAAATTCCACCCACAGTCTTCAATGCTGGAGCCATTACGATTGGGAATCCACAAGAGGCCAGAAGAGGAACTTGATATCTTGCGGCTATACCATAAATAGCACCATCTGAAAAATATCTCTGTTTTTATGTTAAACAATACTAAAAAACAGCTCCTACATTCCTTTAAGTACTGCAGCCACACACACACACATTCACATTTTTTATAATGCTATCATCAATTCCAAAATGCTATATTGCACTGCTGTGGACTAATCATTCTGCCGTGTTGCACTCCATCAATGTAATCAGCTGAGTTACCAAATAAAGAAAATTCCATCACATAACCACAGTGCTGAATAATATTTATGGAAGCAACCATGTGCGATCGCAAGAGATAAAATTTATTCACATAATTACACAAAAATCTTGATATATTATTGCATTAGGAAGCATCCTCTGACACTCCGCTCAAGCTGTTGTTTCATTAAGATTAATTAATAGTGCAAGTGGCTTCCCTCAGGTATCATATCTAAGCTTTAAACAGGGCCAGTATTGTCACAATTATTCAATGCAGTGCAACAACCAGATGAAGGCACACTGGGAAGAGAAGGGTGGAATACTTCATTGATCACAATACTTCTCATTATTATGATCTCTTTAATTCATCTTTCAAATTGGACATGAGGTAACTGATTAAAGATGATTCCTAGGTCCTTACTCAATGATGCGGTTCAAAGCCACTGCACTTACAGTTTAATTATTTTTTTGATTCATGCAGGCAAAGTGAATGAGAAGATTGCCAATCCTTACCAGACTACATTTACAATTAATAGCATGTGGAGCCAGATGCATGTAAAATTATGTAATTTGTCTATTAAAAGCTACTTTTTACTTAATTTATTTGTCACAGCTATTGAACAAACCCATATCAAAACCATTTGCAATAAAAATGATACGACTTTACAAAAGCATGTTAAGTGGAATAAGGTTTTGGAGTAACATTGGAAAAATCTGACGCAAGTAATGAATTGAGATTTTTGTGCATTAAATTCTTGACTGGAGAATGTGCCCGAGCAATTATTTTATGAGTTAAATATCCATTATAAGTATCAAGCACTGTCAATTCAGGGAAATATTATGAATAGTACAGCTGCAACATATTAAAAAGCCAAGGTGGCACTGTTCTGGTGAGTCGCAAATAAACTACCATATTTTTACAAAAATACTATTGTAGAGAAACCAAGTGTGACATCAAGGAAGAATTATTTTGGATTTTCATCCCACAATAAGGATATTTTCCCTCCTAAACATCATCATGGAACAGAAGCTACATATAGAAGTTTTTAAGCTACATAGAATCCCTACAATGCGGAAAGAGGCCATTCGGCCCATCAAGCCTGCACTGACAACAATCCCACCCAGGCCCTATCCCAGTAACCCCACATAACTACCCTGCTAATCTCCCTGACACTAAGGGGCAATTGGGCATGGCCAATCAACCTAGACTGCATATCGTTGGACTGTGGGGGGAAATGGGAGCACTCGGAGGAAACCCACGCAGACACGGGGAGAATATGCAAGCTCCACACAGACAGTCACCCAAGCCTGGAATTGAACCCAGACCCCTGGCACTCTGAGGCAGCAGTGCTAACCACTGTACCACCGTGCCATCCTAAACAGAGAATCCTACGGTACAAAAGGAGGCCATTTGGCCCATCAAGCCTGTACGGACAACAATCCCACCCAAGCCCTATATCAGTAATCCCACGTATTTACCCTGCTAGACCCCCTGACACGAAGGAGCAATTTAGCATGGCCAATCTATCTAACCTGCACATTTCTGGACTTTGGGAGGAAACCGGAGCACCTGGAGGAACCCACACAGACATGCGGAGAATATGCAAACTCCACAGTCACCCAAGACTGGAATTGAACCTGGGTTCCTGGTGCTGTGAGGCAGCAGTGCTAACCACTGTGCCATCGTGCTGCCCCTTTGTGTCCTCTCTATGCAAAGTTATAAAGTGAAAGAAAAATACTGTAAAGTGCAAATACATTTATAGACAGTACAGAGTATGCTGCCAGCTATTTAATGACTGCAGTCCAAGTTGTTTGGCATTTGGATTAAAATAACAAATGATTTGAAATCCAAATGTCAGGAATGGTAAAGAATGAACATATGGAAAAGTCACCCTGTCGTCTGCATCCACAGAGTTATACATTTATTAAACAGACAGAGAATGTTGCTGAAGCAGTTCTATTGAACTACTGTACTTTTACCTTGCTCCCAGATGTTTGAGATTGCTATTATAAAATATGTAGCATAACCTTCCAACTGCAAATGCTGCAGGAACTGAGGAAAAATTATTGCGACAAAATATGAATCAACATCATGGAAAACCTCATTTGAAAGGACAAATATTTTGTACAGTATCAAAAAAAACAATATTTCTGTGATTAGCAAAGACCTTAGGCGGAATTTTACCATCCCACCCGCCACTGGAATTGTAGTGGGCGGGACATGGACCATGCAAAGTCTGTTTTTCCGACCTTGGGGTCAGCGTGATTGGAAAATCCCACCCCTTGGCTCAATGGTAGTGCCCTTACCTCTAAGGTTTAGACATAACTCCAAGCATTGGACAATTAATCTAGACATACATTTTACTCTTGTACTAAGGGTGTACAATGATTTTGGAGGGGCTGCCATTCAAACTGGATGTTAAACTAATCCCCTCAGTGAACATAAGTCCCATGGTGCCAATTGAAGAAGAGTAGACACGTTCTCTCATGCATATCTCTTATGTTTATGGTATACAAGTTTGTTCTTTATTCTTAACCTTATGCAGCACAATGTTTGTAGGTGCTGAAGATCTATCAAGGTTCTGGGGGGGTTTGCTGGAACAGTGGTAATGGTTTAATTGCCATTCTGGCAATAAGGCTCTTTACTAAATGTAAGTAAAGGAATTAATTTTATTACTTTGATCACTGCTGTAGGAGTTCCTCATGGCAGTGTTCAATGCCTAACGATTTTTAGCTGTTTCATTACTAACCTTCACTCCATCATAGAGTTAGAAGTAGAGCTGTTCACTGATGATTGCACAAATTTTAGTCCATTCATGACTCCTGAAATGCTGAACCAGTCTGTGCCCATATGCATCAAGACCTAGACAACATTCAGGCCTGGCCTGACAAGTGTCAAGTCACCTCTACACAACAAAAGTGCCAGGGAATGACCATCTCCAGCGAGCAACAATCCAAGTATGTCCCCCTGATATTCACTGAATACTCCATAATCAGAATCCTGGGGTCATCACTGACTAGAAATTTAACAGGAGCAACCATACAAATATTGTGACGACAGCGATGATCAGCTTGGATTCTGTCAAGGCTACTTGGTTCTGGCCTCCAAACATGATCAAAAGAGCTGAACTCAAGAGGTGAGGTAAGAGTGATTGCCCTTGATGATAAGGCTGCATTTGAATGAATGCAACATCAAAGAGCTCTAGCAAAACTGGAGTCAATGGGAACCAGGGGGAAACTCTCCTCTGGTTGGAGTCACACCTAGCCAAAGGAAAATGGTTATAGTTGTTGGCAACCAATCATCTTAGCCTAGGATATAACTTTTGGAGTTCTTCAGGGTTGTATTCTAAGCCCAAACATCTTCATCTGTTTCATCAATCACCTTCCATCCAATATAAGGCCAGAAGTGGGGATGTTCATTGATGATTGTTCAATACTATTCACAATTCCTCAGATATTGAAACAGTCCATGCCCATGTGTGGCAAAACCTCAACAACATTCAAGCTTGTGCTGATAAGTGGAAAGTAAAATTCATGCCACATATGTGCCATACATTGCCCAACTCCAACAAGAGAGAATCCAACCATTTACCCTTGATATTCAACTATATTACCATCACTGAATTCTTCCACCGGGGATTATCATTGACCAGAAATTGAACTGGACTAGTTATCTAAATACTGTGGTTACAAGAGTTGGTCAGAAGCTGGGAATTCTGTGGTGGGTAACTCGCCTCCTGATTCCCCAAAGCCTGTTCATCAACTACAAGTCAGGAGTGTGATGGAATACTCTCTAATTGCCTGGATGAGTGTGGCTCTGACGAATATCGAGTAGCTAACACCACCTAGGACAGCAGCCCACTTGATCAACGTTCCATCCACCAGCTTAAGCATGCAATCTCTCAACCATTGCCACTCAGTGTCCCCATCTACAGAAGCACTGCAGCAACTCTCCAAAGGTTGCTGCCTTCCAAACTTGCGACTTCTACTACTTAGAAGGACAAAGGCAGCAGATGCATGGGTACATCACCCACTGCAAGTTCCCCTCAAAGTCATTTAACATCCTGAGTTGGAACTAGATTGTGGTCCCTTCACTGTTGAGTGCAAATCCTGGAACTCCTTTCCTAACAGCACCATAAGTGTACCTACAACCAGATGGACTGCAGCGGTTCAAGAAGGCAGCTCACTCATCACTTACTCAAGGGCAATCAGGGATGAGTGATAAATATTGGCCTTGCCAGCGACGGCCATGACCCATGAGTGGCTATTAAAAAATCTCTTATCCTCACATAATTCCTGTTAAGGAGATCAGACGTTTTGTATTTGTTCACAACCCTTTCAGTATAATTAGTTCAGTTCACCAGGTCATGATGTTTATTTCTTTTATAGAATCATTGGTAAGTAATTCGTTACGTGTGGGGGTTGACGCTAACAGCTCTTGTCAGTATGTAACAATATCATAAATACATTAATAAAATGATTATAATGTCACAATACATGGTGGCTAAAGCTATTCACTCCCCAAAGTTCCCAAGGCCATTCCTTTCATTCTCAGCTAAGTATTATAACCAACATAGCCTGAACTTGCCACAAAAAATATTAATTTTCAGTCATTTCTAATTCACCAGCAATTCTAAACAGAACAACACATCATAGTAGCCCAAAAATAAGCTTTCATAGAACACGCTCACATAAAAATACAATTCTGAAGCAGTCAAATAGACAGAAGAGTGAACAACACAGTAAAATAAATGTCTTTGCCACTCTAGTTTCATTTCCCTTGAAACTTCCATTCAATGTCATTTTCTTTCTTCTCAAAACATCCTAGAAGACATTTTAAAGATTACAGATGCTTGGTGAAAGATAACATTCACGTTTGCTGTCATTTATCTGCACTTAATTACTTTTCTTTCCATTTTAAATTTGACACTAAATCCAATTCCAATTTGTGATGAATATCTTGTTCATGGCCCATGTTAATATTTCATAGGTAATGTTTAATTTGGGAAGATTGTTATTGTGAAAGTAAGACAAGTAAAATGCTGGACTTCAAGAACTACCATAACACCTCATAGAATATGGCAGTTTAGAAAGTTACCCATGTTCATTCAGACAGATGCCAATCAGGCTCAGAGTCTATGTAAACATTGTGGTTAGGAACAATGGGGATACTTGAGATGAATTCAAGTGTGAAGGGCAAGGTCAATAAACACAACTGACTGAAGGTTGAAAAGTCCATTAAGCTGTCATTGAAAGCCTATTTTAAAGCACTGAACGATGAAAGTGGAAAAGATCAAAGGTTTCCAGTTAATTAGAGAGGGTTTCAAAGATCTCAGCTTGCTAGGAAAGCAGAGCGACTTTAAGTAAAAGCTCTGTAAATACATTTGGGCTGAGTGAACAGCTGTGGAGAAGGAAACCCCCTACCCGCGCCCCCCTCCCCCCAGTGAACTTGACATCTGATCTCTGTCAGAGAACTTCAAATGGGTCTGCTTACACTTGCAGCTTCTGATGGAGAGAAAGGGAAAACAGTGCTGCAGAATGGAGTGCTGCAGTGATTTAAAAGCCTGCCAGGTGACCGGGGGCACAGAGATTAAAGTGACTTGGCCACTTCAGAATTATGACAGCTTACAGGCAGGAATGCAGATATTGAACACAGAGCAGCCTAAAATCACCGTGCCAGGTGATTTCATGTCTGCCAGGGCTAGAAGGGGCAGTCCAGCCACAACACTCTCATCCCAGCGGAGAGTGGCGAAGTCAACTCCTTGCCCCCACTCTGAGTCCAGCCAATGCCCGGGACCCTTGGGGAACCCTTCCTCTGCACTCTGGCAGCAGTAGAGAGCACATGGACACTGGACCTACCTCCATGACTCCCTTGGGACCAAAGGTGCCAGGCCAGGGTATCAATGCCAGGGTGCAGTGCACTGTTAGCACTGCCAAGGTACCTGGCCTGATGGTGGGCTTGAATGGGGGTCTAAAAGGGGGAGGCGGGCTGAGTGAGGGTCTGAGGGAGGAGGAGGGGCTGAGTCGGGGTATGAAGGGGAGAAGGGCTTGGGGTCTGAGGGGGAGGGGGCTGAATGGAGTTCTGAGGGGGGTTGAGTGGGGATCCGTGGGGGAGGGGGAGTGAGTGGGATTCTGAGGAGAGCTGAGTGGAGGTCGGGTCAGGTCACCCTCATGCCTGCATGATGTGTGTGTGGGGGGGGGGGGAGGGGGTGGTGGTGGGGGGTGGCGGCCTGTTATTTGCGTTGGTGGGGGGGAGGATGCCCCTCTTTTCTTACAGGTTGGTAGTGCTCCCCTGCTGAGCAAGTGGAGGGGAGGGGAACCATTTGCCTTTCTGAGGGAAGAGGGTCTTTCTCTGATCTCTGAAAAGCTGGGCTGGCAGCAAGTTGCTTGGGATGCATTAATTTGCACCCATCTGTGGGACAATCATATCTGACTGACACTCCCAGCGCCAGCAGGAAACACTGGTTTTCCCATCAACATGGGCATTTAGTCCCAATTCGGGAGAATCGTGAAGTGAAGAATGAAAATCCCTCATGAGGGAGGCAGCGTATTAATGTGATTTTGTGACTCTCAGCAGTCACTGATCACTGAGTGGGCTGCTGTGAACTCCATGGAAGCTGTCTTGGTTGCATTTGCCATTTAATACGCAGTGTGACTTATTCAACCATATTTGCCTGCTAATTCCTATTTATTTCATGTTAATTTTGAATGTTAGAGCATAAGATAGGTTTTGTAAATTGCTTTGTTTTGCTGACTTTGCAAAGTAAAGTTTATTTTGTCTGTTTAAAGCAGTGGAATATTTGACTTTTTAATCCTAGTGAGTAACTGTGATTTCAAACTTTGATTACTTTAAACAAAGAGTTACTGATGTCGAACCAGATTGTACAAATTCCTTTTAGAAAGGCATGACTGAATTTGCATCCGCCCCACACTCAGGCATTGCATCCCAGATCCTAACCACCACTGTGTAAAAAAAGCTTTTCCACATGTTTCAAACAAAGGCAAAATGCTGCAGAATATGAGATATCGGAAATAAAAACAGAAAATGCTGGAAATACTTAACAGGTTAGGCAGCAAGTGTAGAGAGAGAAACAGAGTGAAATGAAAGGGTGCAAGAAAAATAGATAGTAGTGGGGGATATGGGAACCTCTGTTTTCTAAGACTATTAAAACAAAGTAGATTAGGGACCACGATGTGCCTTTTATATTAAAGGTATCACAATGTGCCTCACTTATATGCCACGAAAGTATTGTCTGTATAAGCACATATATAATCATTTTTCATAGAATCATAGAAACCCTACAGTGAAGAAAGAGGCCATTCGGCCCATCGAGTCTGCACCGACCACAATCCCACCCAGGCCCTACCCCCACATCCCTACATATTTACCCGCTAATCCCTCTAATCTACGCATCTCAGGACACTAAGGGGCAATTTTAGCATGGCCAATCAACCTAACCCGCACATCTTTGGAGTGTGGGAGGAAACCGGAGCACCCGGAGGAAACCCACGCAGACACGAGGAGAATGTGCAAACTCCACACAGATAGTGACCCAATTTTTGAACAAGTATCATAGATTTAAACTGTATTTTTGCATTTTAATGTAAGCTTTGGCCAACGAGCAGTTTATTCCTTGGCATAATGGGAAATAGGTTTAAGCAGACAGACCATATTCTTTTGGAATAAAGAAGTATAGGGTAGAATACCCGATTATCAGAGGCAGGCTGGGCAGCTGCAGTACCAAGGTTTTTGAAATGAACAGAAGGATTCAGTTTCTAGCTGTAATGAATAGCTGTGATGTAGCCTGTACAGATAAGGGGAGATGACTCCCTTATTGTTCTCAGTACTGCAGGTGTTAGGGGTGACCCTGGAACCTATCGGATTTGCGTAGGTAAAGCTACTAGGCAATGGTGGGGCTGGGGGGGGGGGGGGCGCTGCGGAAGAGTCTATGGGTTCGGTTGGCCAGTGAATTTCTAATTCTACTAGAGGGTGAATGCAATTGGCCAAAGTGTATTAATGTAATTGGACCATCCAGTTTGGATAACAGGTAGGGCGGGAAAATCAAATCTTCAGAAATATATATCTGTTGTGCCCATGTGATGCAACGTCAGAGAGAGGCTAGAATCCTCTGACCATCTCTCTCCCAAGACGTGTTAGTTAAAGAAAATGCCTTTTAACTGCATACTGTTTTTCACAAATCTTTGTGTTTGCTGTGTTCGGTTGAATACAAGACTCCCTAGGGGAATACCCCGAGAAATTCCTCTTACGATGATCTTTCATCAGAACTGGGAAAATTTATAATTGTCATAGGGTTTAAGCAAGTGAAATGAGAGGGTGGGAGAAAAATGGAACATTTGCTTATGTTTCCTGTGATTTTTTTGCCATTCATCATAAATGGGTGTTCTGTCTCTCTCAACCCTTTCATTAATGGCGAGAATCATACCTTTGATTTCTGAACTGCCCAACCTTCTCTTCTCGAAAGAGAATACTCCCAGCTTCTCCAGTGTTTCCTGATAACTGAAAGTCCTCAAGGCTGGAACCATTCATGTGAATCTTTTCTGCACCCTCTCTAATGCCTTCACATCCTTCCTAAAGTGTGGTGCCAGAATTAGATGCAATGCTCCAGTTGAGGCTGGACCAGCGTATTATAAAAGTTCACCATAATTACCTTGCTTTGTACTTTACGCTTCTATTAAAATCCAGGATCCCGTATACCAATTTAATGCCTTTCTTAACCTACAGTACAAACACCTTCAATGATTTATGCCCATATGCCGCCAGGTATCTCTGCTCCTGCACCATCTTTAGAATTTATTTTATATTGCCTCTCCTCGTTCTTCAAATAAAAATATATCAGTTCACACTTCTTTGCATTAAATTTCATTGGCCCATTCTAGTAGCCTGTCTATGTTTTCTTGAAGTCTATCATTAACATCTTCACAGTCCATAATACATGGAAGTTTTGTGTCATCTTCAAATTTTGAATTTCACCTCACACATCCAAATCTAAGTCATTGACGTAGTCTAGAAAAGCAGTGGTCCTAAAAGAGAAACTTAATAAATCTCTGGCCTTCCAATATTTCTGTACAGAAATAAAAAAAATCCTACTGACTATCTTTAAGTAAAATTATTTTGACAAACAGATTCTGTTCTATGTATCTTCATGGTAAAGCATACAGAAAGATCCGTATAATGAAATAATTGTGCAGCATAACATTATATGATGTTATGATGCATTAGAAGCATTCAATTATTAATAAAAGTTGAATAGCTAATGAGTCGTATGTTGCAGTCGGAATCAACAAATGTAATAGATGTGCGCTTTCATTATTTTCCTTAATGGCTTTCAAATTCATGCATTATTCACAAAATTTCAACAAGCAGTGAAGTCGCATACGAGATAGCTTAGAGGTGGGGAAAAATGGTTGAAAACAATTTTGATCAATTGGCCATTCATAGCTGTAATATAAATGAAACATTTTTGTTGAAGATTTGGTTTGGTATTGATTTCCTCAATTTTCTCGATAGCTAACGTGTTCAGTGGACAAAAAAGGCGCTACTTAGAGAAATTATGGATAGAATTTAGTTGAAGTGACAGGAGAGCGCACACCTGTTCAAGAACTGACGTGAACCCCACGTTGTCTTTCCATGAAAGGTCCAATGTACTTTCATTGCAATCAGGCAATGGACCTGGACAACACCAGGCTTCATGTTGGATAAAACCCCAGTAGAGAGGAAATTCTGGTCCTGAGAACTACTGACCAATCAGAGGCCAGGAACTCTTCACTGCGATTGCTGATAACATATTGGAGCCTTCACCAGGGATTGTCATTGGATTCCAGGAGAGAGGTAAATGGGGAGGGATGGGGTCAGGGGGAAGGATCATTGGGGATGGATGCAAAAACTGGAGATTACCCATTCCATCTGATGATGGATCTCTTGATCAGGCATTGAGTGCCTGTGAATGAGGGATCCCTGGCAGGGTTTGCTGGGCGGCTTTATGTAGGCAAGGGAGACTCATGCGAGTCCAGCTAAATCCCTGAGCTACCATTAAATCCTTGCAAGTTCAGGGATAGTTAGCCTCAAGTGGTTTATTAATGCGCCTAAATGACATCCTGATGCCAGTGGGTGGTTTTCCCAGGATAGATCGTTCCCACTGCTCACTTCATGTGGAACAATTCTCCCATTGCTGGGGGTCGGATATGTGACATTCACTCCCAATTCTCCCGATGAGCCCGTCATCTTGCCTATTTCAGAGGGCTTCACCATCTCAGTTTAACTTCTTACAGTGCTGCATACATATTTCTTTTGGTTTGTCTCTTGAATGAAGAAGGGAGACAATCCATTCAATTCAAATGCAATAATTTTGACCCTGCATTCAAACATTTGTTTGGCAGATCTTTTGAATTTAATAGGCATATATATCATACATATAATATGTGCATTATTTTGGTCATCCTTTGAAGGAATTATCAATGCATCTTGTTCTGTTTGACGCATTTAAAATAGGTTCACTGGGAATTTCCTTGGGGTTTCTCTGGCTCTGCAATTGCTACTTCAGCAGAAATTCCATCGAAGCACCATTTACACTTAAGCTGATTTGAAGGAATTCTTGGTGTTAGACCAGATAGTTCTCTTAATTCTAACAGACATATTGGATGGGATCTTCCAGCCTGTTGGGCCTGGGAAATCCCGACCATCATTTATGGTTAAACCTAGATAGCTCACCCATACAGAAAATAATAAATACTTCTGCTGTGGCAAGTTGTGGTACAAGCAATATTGTTGCATCAAAGTTCTTTTCCTTTTCTCAGTGCCTGAGCCATCTGGTTGAACATCAGTATCAGAGAAACCCCCATCTAACATGCGCGGTCAGATTGTGTTCATTTGTGTAATGCCACTGGCATCCAAAAATTCGGCCTCTGATATTCGGGTAAGCGTTCTCTAAGGCGGCCTTCGCGACACACGACAGCGCAGAGTCGCGGAGCAGAAACTGATAGCCAGGTTCCGCACACACAAGGACGGCCTCAACCGGGATATTGGGTTTATGTCACACTATTTCACATAAATATTTCTGCTTTTTTCCTCCTGAGTCTTTATCATGCGATCCTAGAATCAGAATTTATGTCACACTATTTGTAACTCCCACAGTTGCGTGGACCTGCAGAGTTTCACTGGCTGTCTTGTCTGGAGACAATACACATCTTTTTAGCCTGTCTTGATGCTCTCTCCACTCCCATTGTTTTGTTTCTTAAAGACTGGATTAGTTGTAAGTATTCGCATTCCAACCATTATTCATGTAAATTGAGTCTGTGTCTTATAAGTTCTGTTTGTGAACAGAATTCCCACTCACCTGAAGAAGGGGCTCAGAGCCTCGAAAGCTTGTGTGGCTTTTGCTACCAAATAAACCTGTTGGACTTTAACCTGGTGTTGTTAAACTTCTTACTATCCAAATGAATGCAGCTCACCCAAGTCCCCAACACTTAGTGTTCATGCACACAAACTTTGGTTAATCGAGGTTTGAGAAGAGGTTTCATCCCATTGTCCAAAGTTGTGCGGGTTAGGTTGATTGGCCGTGCTAAATTGACCCGAGTATCAAGGGAATTAGCGGGGTAAATGCTTGGGGTTACGGGAATGGGCCTGGGCGGGATTGTGGTTGGTACAGACTCGATGGGCCGAATGGCCTCCTTCTGTACTGAAGGGATTCTATGATGCTCATTTGACTACTTTAAAAAAATTGCATCTACAAGCAGTTTTCTTCAGAAGTACTACTCCCCAAAAAAATGAAACAGTGGTAAATCAACATATACCTCACATGAATTTGAGTTGGAAATTGCTTTATAATTCCACTCTCATGTGAGGTTCATCTTGTCTGCTATTTTGTGTTGCAAATTACATCAGCTAAACAAGATAAGTTCACTTTGAAGAGCAAATTGCAGAATTATGGCCCTTCACTTCATGAAATGAACATTCTTAAAGAAACACATTTTAAGATACACTTAAAGTACGTGCTTTTATATTACTCAACTGTTGAAGTTTTTTTTAATGGAATAGTACTGAAACTTAATTCAAGCAATTACTTGCTAAAATTCTCCTAGTTAAACCATAATGTAGTTATAACTGTCAGCACTGTGAAATCTTTGAAATCTTTACCACTCTTACACTATATCACATGCATAGACAATAACATGTATTATTCACAATTAAGCTGCCTATCGCCCTTCCAGTAGCTACTGAAAAGACAAAATTTGCCAAACGATATGCATGGTTTATAGCAATACATGCAAGGTGCTTATTCCAATATAGTTTGTGAATATAACCTCACAGGTAGCAGTTTTATACCAAAACAAGTATATTTCTAAAATTTACCACCACTGATACCACACATTCACTCCCCAATATTCCACAACTATTCTCCTACCTATTCCTAGAAGTGAATGGGATCTAACTTTGATTGAGTGTAAAGTACACTAATCATCACAAAACTAAGCACAACTATCAAAGTTGACACTCCGGTGGATGTGGTGCATTTGGATCTTCAGAAGGCTTTCGATAAGGTCCCACACAGGAGGTTAGTAAACAAACACAGAGCACATGAGATAGGGGGTACTATAATGGCATGGATTGAGGATTGGTGGAGAGACTAAAACAGAGGGTAGGAATAAACATGTCATTCTCAGGTTGGCAGGCTGTGACTAGTTAGATATTAATTGGGAGAATTTGGCGCTCAGCCAAATCTCCGTTCAGCAAACCCTGCCAGCGTGAATGGCCAGGGAATTCCAGCCAATGTAGATGGGTGCGAGATTATCATCCACTTTGGTTGGAAGAACTGAGATGTAGATTATTTCTTAAAATGGTGACAGATTGAGAAGTGTTGATGTCCAAAGGGACAATGAAATGACCAAGGGTCAGGAACAAGATGGCCTACAATATGCTCAGCTAACTGCATAATTCTTTGAGCAGAATTCACATTTCAATAATTAACAAACATTCTGAGCATTGCATTGGCCTTGAACCAGCAAGTAGGTTAAATGGGGTTAAATAGGTGAAATCAGAGCAGCAGCTCAAAATTTAAATAGATAAGTGCTCTTAAAAGTAAATGGCTGTACAATGGCTGTTGGCAGGGACATTCTCTGAAGAAGCTAAGCCTTAATGTCAGGACCATCTGCAGGTGCCAAGCCTTCACGGCAGTCACTGAGACAGCAGCAATAATCTTTCCCAGAGGCAGCCTCATAAATGGTGGTAATTTCCGACTGGACTGACTTGCCATTCTGCTGACCCAGTCAGAGGACGCTACTGAGAGATGAAAGGAGAACAAGAGGATGCCTCCATTTGAAGGCTCCCTCACAGGCAGCCTGGAATTTACTTTCTCAGTCATTGCCAGGTATGATGTGGAGATGCTGGCGTTGTTCGCACTCAGCCTGAAATAAACATCTCCAACGCCGGCATCTCCACATCATGACTACCATCGACACTGCAAACTGCCGGCTCCAAGTGGAGAGAATCTCCAAGGAGATCGCACATATCGACACAGACATATTGCCAGGTAGGCAGGTCCCAGCGATTGGAGGGGTAATCCCTCCATGGGTCAGGCCTGTGGGGGCAGCCTTTGCAATTGGGACCTCTGTTTCCAGCATCAATTGCATCCCTCCCAAGAAGCCGTAAGGTGTACACCTCCGCAGCTGGCAGCCTCCTCAGGCAGTAGGGGCATCCCACCACTGGCAAAATGCTAACAACCCCTTAAAATGGTTCCTCTAATGGCCCTTGATTATTTACATCAGCTGCCTTCCTATGGTGGGCAGGCATCTGTAACACTGCCAGCCCCACTGCTGGTAGAATGGTTGGGTACAATTTGCATTGAGGAGCCAACAGATGCTGCACCCAGCATTTTACTGCCCCACTCCCAACCCCAGCAGCCCTCTCCTCGTCCAGAACCTGGGAACGACAACATTTTGCCCTTAATTACAGCCACGAGCAGGCTTGATAATATTCAGAAGACAACCTCAA
Source organism: Mustelus asterias (assembly GCF_964213995.1). Classification (NCBI taxonomy): domain Eukaryota; kingdom Metazoa; phylum Chordata; class Chondrichthyes; order Carcharhiniformes; family Triakidae; genus Mustelus; species Mustelus asterias. The sequence goes on from NC_135803.1 coordinate 42,835,658, forward strand.
CTTTCAGTAAGAGAGCTGCTGATGCGAATAGAGGTCCATCTGAAAAGTTGCATTATTTTGCTATCTTCACCAAGTCACTATTTTGATTCGACTGCTGCACTGTTTTTAATAGGAGCAGGGGAACTGGAGACATGGAAATTACCCTGCATGAGTTTTACTTGATTAATTTAACCATTCAACAAAGAGTTAATGATTCTTGTCAAGCAATAGTCTGGGGATAATGTTTGAGAAGACATGAAAACTGTGAAAGCATGTGAAAACGTGAAAGTAGTAATAAAAGTAGAAGACTCATAAACACATGCGCTTGTTGGCCACATATTTACTTGTGATTAAACCTTACCCACAGCAGAAAATACGTTCACATTTTAAAGCAAAAGAAAACCCCTGGTAATTGTGGCACCCCCATACGCACTCAGCCTGAAAAAAACATCTCCAACGCCTAGAACTAGACTATTTGCAAACTTGGAATCATATTTGGCCTCAAGATGAACTTCTGTCCATATCTGTGTCATCACACCTATTTCTACCTCCCTGATATAGCCTTAGCTCATTCCTCAATGCTGCTGAATCCCTCATTCATGCCTTTGTTACCTCTAGAATTGACTATTCCAATGCACTCTTGGCAGGTCACCTGACACTCTCCTCTCCATAAATTGGAGGGCATCCAAAACTCACCTGCCTGTCTCCTTATTTGCGACAAGTCTCATTCACCCTTCACTCCTGTGCTCAATGATCCACATTAGCTCCTGGGAAAACAATGCTTTGATTTTAAAACTTTCATCAAGTCCTTTCTCTGTCCTAACTCTGTAATCCCCTCCAGCCCCACAACCTGCCAAGATACCTGCACTTCTCTAATTCTGGTCACTTGAGCATTCCTGATTTTAATCGCTTTATCATTGGTGAGAATGCCTTCAGTTTCCTAGGCTTGAATTCCCTCACTATGCCTCTCCCCCTCTCTAACTCTCCTTCCGTGTATTCAAGACACTGCTTAAAACTGACCTCTTTGATTTAGTTTTTTGCATCTGTCCTAATATCATCTTATGAGGCTTGGGGTGGAATTTTCCCATCCTGCCTGCCACAGGAATCGTAGTGGGGAGGGGCGGACCATTCAAGGGTCCATTGATCTCGGGCAGGATTTTCCAATCTTGGGGCGAATGTGGTTGGAAAATCCCACCCTTGGTGTCAGATTTTCTTTCATAATGCTCCCATGAAGCACCTTGAGATGTTTTATTACATTAAAGGTGCTAAATGGATACAATTTGTTGCCGTTGAAACAAAATATAGCATTGTATATTTGTCTTTGTCCAATTTATGCATATACATTTGAACATCAGTGCAAAAGATAAGGTTGAAGTATTTGCACTAATCTTCAGTCAGAAGATGACCCACATGATCCACCTCGGCCTCCTCCGAAGATCCCCAGCATCAAAGTTGAAAGTCTTCAGCCAATTCAATTCACTCTATGCGATACTGAGAAACAGCTAAGGGCACTGGTTACTGCAAAGGCTATGGGCCCTGACAATATTCCGGCAGTTGTACTGAAGACTTGTGCTCCAGAACTTGCTAGCCCCGAGCTAAATTGTTCCAGTACAGCTGCAACAAAGGCATTTACCAAGCAATGTGGAAAATTGCCCAGGAATGTCTTGAACACAGGTAGCAGGACAAATCCAACCTGACCAATTACTGCCCCATCAGTCTACTCTCAATCATCAGTGAAGTGACAGAAGGGGTCATCAACAGTGATATTAAGTGACATTTGCTTAGAAATAAACTACTCACTGATGCTCAGTTTGGTCTCTGCCCAGGTCACTCGAGCTTCTGATCTAATTACAAACATGAACAAAAGAGCTGAACTCCAGAAGTTAGGTGAGAGTGGCTGCCTTTAATATCAAGGCAGGATTTGACTGAGCATGGCATCAAGGAGCACCAGCAAAACTGGAGTCAGTGGAAATCAGGGAGAAGATTTTCACTGATTGAAGTCACACCTGGCACAAAGGAAGATGGTTGTGGTTGTCAGGGATCAGTCATCTCAGTTCCAGGACATCAGCGTAGAAGTCAAAGGGTCAAACATCTTCAGCTGCGACAGCAATGACCTTCCTTCCATCATAAGGTCTGATGTGATGTTCACTGATGAATGTTCAATGTTCTGCACCGTCCATGATTTCTCAGATATTGAAGCAGTCCATGTCCAAATGCAGCAAGACCTGGACTACATCTAGGCTTGGCTCACAAGTGGCAAGTAACATTCATGCCACATAAATGACAAGCAATGACCATCTCTAACAAGAAAGGATGTAACCATTACCTTTGACATTCAATGGCATTACCATTACTGAATCCCCCAATATCAACATCCTGGGGGTTTACCATTGACTAGAAATTGAACTGGACTAGCCATATAAATACTGTGGCTACAAGAGCAGGTCAGAGACTGCGGTGAATAACTTACCTCTTGACTCCCCAAAGTCTGCTCGCCATCTACAAGGCACAAATCAGAAGTGTAACGCACGGAATACTCTTCACTTGCCTGGATGAGTGCAACTCCAACTACTCTCAAGACGCTTGACACCATCCAGGACAAAACAGTCCAACTGATTGTGACCACATCCACAAACATTCACTCCCTCCACCACTGATAGAGTGTGGCAGTGGTGTTTACCATCTACAAGAGGCACTGCATGAACTCAGCATGCCTCCTTAGATAACACCTTCCAAACCCATAAGCACAACCATCTAGAAGACAAGGGCAGCAGATACACTGGAACACCACCACTTATAATTTCTCCTCCAAGTAACACAGCACCCTGACTTGGAATTACATCACTGTTCCTCCACTGTCTCTGGGTCAAAACCCTGGAACTCCCTCCCTGACAGCACTGTGGGTGTACCTATATAACACATACTGCAGCGCTTCAAGGCAGATCACCACCATCTTCTCAAGGGCAATTGGAGATATTCAATAAATGTTGGCCTAGCCAGAGATGCCATAGCCCATGAACAAATAAAAATAAGATACAAAGCATAGGACTCATTTTTATGTGAATTCAAGTTGGCTATACGCCATAATACAGTTTTATCCAGCTTCCCATCTACTGACATGTCCAAAAACATAAATGGGAGACAGGAAATGTTCTGAGAAAACCATTCAAATTCTGAAATTTCCTTTGCTGAAGATGAAAATTCATTGATACCCTTCATAACTAATGTCACAATATCACAAGTATTTTTCAGAAAAAGTATTGAGGAAGCAGACAGCTTGCTCAATATTAGACTGCCAAGTTCAAAAGAGCAGATGGTACCTCGAACTGTCTGGACTTCAGCAGAAAGCATTTGATGAAACTTTGCATGCCAGTTATGTGTGAGGTGTAAATGAAATTGAAATCTACAGTAATTGCACGAGAAAGAATCTGATTCACTTTCCTTTAGATCATGACTTGAAGCCAAAATGGTAAGTATGAGTAGTGCCAGTAACTGGCCAGACTGAAACATTACCATCTGACAACGAGCTAAATATTGTGCCATGTTTTTGGTGGGCAAAATCTGCACCTGGAGATGGGTAGCTCCTCAACTCCCATCCCCGCTGTTGTCTTCCTCCATCTAGCATCTAATTAATGGGCGCAGGGTGGGTTTGCAGCACCTGAGGTCACTGAATTGTCACTTCCTCACCCAGTCGGAGACGGAGGGCAGGGTGCCCAGTACCAGAATTTGAAGCCGTGAGCCAAGAAGTCATGGCCATTGATTTAAAGGGGCACCTGCATGGGACAGTATGACTGCTGTTGGAAGAAAGCAGGACATTTTTGACAAGCACTGGCTAAAATGAGTTTATTAAACTGAATAATGTGTGAAATTCCACTGGAGGTTATGTGCTTTTAACAGGGAACAGATATGGCATACATGCTGATCATCTGCAGAATGTTAAGATTTGAATATTGAGCAGCTGATTCATATATTCTTCCACAAATGACTGAGCAAAGGGTGAGGGAGGGAATAAGGTGCAGAACAGCCACACATTTTGATGATGACGCTCCCTGAGCCCTTCTCCAGGCTTCGCCCAACAGGCATGAGGCTCTAATGCCGGTAAATGAGAAGACGTACTGCAATGGTTAGAGCTGTCTGGAATGGAGGAGGCCGTAGAGGTCAGCCACATTGGTGTGGTGCTTCGAAGCCGAAGGCAACCATCTTTTGAGATCCGCAAGAGTGAGTAAGTCTGTACTGTGTCTACGAATGTAGACGGAAGGTGTAGGGAAGGCTCAATAAGAGTCATGCCTTGCGAGTGCCTCACAAGTCCGAGGCAGCATGCAAATTACACTATTCATTGGTCAAGATACAACAATACCGAAGGCATCGAGATGTTGAGTACGTTGACAGGAAGAGATCGCTATGTAGATGGAATGGTGCTGAGACACAGGTAGTACACACATCTCAGAGGCCAAGAATAGTTGACTACTGGAACATCAGCTTTATTAAGGCCTTCCTGTGCGTCACAGTCATCCATGCGCTCCTATGCACGCCTTTTCATTTCTCCATTGGGGTGTTCCCCCAACTCCTCATCATCAGAGAAATGACTGCATCTTGTGTCTCCTCTCCCTCCAGGGCATCCCCTCTATGAATTGTGAGGTTGTGCAGAGTGCAGCAGAGTGACTATCAGCGACACTCTGAATGGAGCGTACTGCAACGCTCCTCCTGATCTATAAAGGCACTGGGACCCCAACATTAGCAGCCCAGATGTCAAATCCAAAATTGACCTTGTGGTTCTGTGGCTGTCATTATAACTCTTCCCTGAATCTGTTCCAGGGTATTCATTGGTGTCATGAGCCATTTCTTCAACGAATAATCCTGATTACCCAGAAACCAATTATCCAAGACATCAGGTCCATTAAACATGTCTGGCACATGGGAGTTCAGGAGAATGTAGGAGCTGTGACTGCTGTCCTCCGGGGTATCTAGCACAGACCTACGTCATTTTTTGATGATGGTCACATATCAACTGAACAGTTAAACAGCGATATTCCCTCATATTTATAAATGATAGGACTGGCCTGCTGGAGCCTTTATGGTGATGGAAGTGCAGTCTATTGCTCCCTGAACCATCGGGAAAACTACCATCACTGCAAGTGTCTGGCCCATTCAAGTTAACTGGAAAATGCAATATACTGACCTGCCCTTTGGAGCATTGTATGGATAAATACCGTAATGCTTGGTGGACAGCAAGCTGTGCAATGCCAGTGAGGTCTCCAGAGGCAGCCTGAAAGGGTCCAGTCACAAAGAAATTCAATGTCATACTGACCTTGATGGCTACTGGCACTGGGTAACCAACCGTGCAGCTGGAAGCTATCTTGCCTGCCAACATCTCAGAGGGTGGGGTCATTATGGTTCTAAAGAGCCTGTGCCTCTTGCAACACTGTGTCTCAGGCATTTGAAGGTAACTCACTCTCTGCCTATACACTCGACTGGCGGCATACACCCTTGCATAAATCCTGCCTTCAGCAGCTCCTTGCTCAGGTGGAATTCTGCTACCCTCATGCACCTCCAGTGTATCCTGCCCCGATCATCTGACCTTCCCCTTCCCCCTCTCATTCTCCTCCTCCTCACTGGGAGATGTGTCTCCCGTGGAGACCACGATCCCCATCTTCTTAAAACTGAAAGGACTGAGGTGTTAACAAGGTACACTAACTGCACATCCCTACCGACTCACTCAAGTCTTAAAACTGCAAAGCGATAGCCTGGAATAGTGAATGATAATGCACTCACAGCAGCCTGAACTGCTGAGGTCAAACAAAGAACCCAGCTGCTGCCCTTAAATCCACCCTTACAACCGTTCATTGCAAAAAATAAGTTCACAATCTGATGTGCTTCACATCATTTCTAAATGTATTATAGATCCCAGCATGTATCAGTGCATTCAATTGCATCTTTAATAAGCTTCATGATATGATTTTAAACTATTTGTATACGGTGGGTATGCTTCCAAATTCTAGGGCCGCCCACCTGGCATATGACTGCGTTCCAGCGTGATGACATCAGGAATGCCACCTGATTCCATGACGCTTAATAATAAATCAGCATGGGTGAGATACATTTTTACCACCTAACACTCAGCCCAATATGTCAGCAATAACATGCAGCATTTCTGCAATATTGAGGATACAACACATAACAGAGTGTTGACAGATTTCCCTCACATCCTTTTCTTATAAAATTGAAACATCTGGCAATTCTTATAAATCTCGAATTATTCAGGTTGTGATTATTATTGTGGGAATTTGTGCTTCACGAACTGTTCTGTACTCTGCTTTGTGGATCGCAGCACTGCAGTTATGAGTTGCAACTTGCCTCTTTGTCCTATATCAAGGAAAGAGTGACGTTAATTAAAAGAAACACTGATGCTACGATCTAGTAGTTAATGCCTTACGAGTAGAGATTTTTTTTGGTTTGGAATCAGCAAAGATAAATGAACCACAAATGAATTCCATCAGCATCAAAAATTCCATTAGCATGAACTAAATGGAAAATTCCTTGCTCACAGCATGATGAGTTCTTCAAAGGTATGAACAGCTTTTCTCGGCACAACACTGAAGAAATCAAGAAAGGCAAACAACAGCTTAGATTTGATAATCTCAAATAAAGCAATTTAAAAGCTCTTCCAGCAATTTTAGCCAGACTCTACCACGGAGTCATCTTTGAGAAATTACTTTGGACATTGCTGGTTGTTCCAACAGGAGTCTGAAAGATGACTGACAAGGTGAACATTGGGGTCACTGCAGTGGGTATATTTGATGTTAGGTTGACATTTCTTATTTTCTGTTAGTTGCTCACGCAGGCCCCTCCAGGCTGTCAAAACAGAAAACATTTCAGGTATATCAGCAAAACCTCTGTCACACTGTAAATACTGAGGGATACTTGCCTTTCTTGAATGTTGTTACTACCAATAGTTCGCCAAATCGGGAATAGTCGTATATAAGAAAATGCTGTTCGTCTCAAATGTTAACCCAGTGCGGAATTGAATAAAGGCCATGGATATATTAAGCTAAAGCTTTTGCGAATGAAATCAAGTTGTATGGCAAACAGAAAAATGTCAGCTTATACAATATTAAGGAACATTATATTGTAAATATAAAAACACTTTAAAAGATAGCAAAATCATTTAGATTTTCTGGCCCTCTCTACTTAGTTTTCTGGTAGACTAGAGCAATTGCGATTGGAGTTGTGCTTAGGGATGTGCCGTTGACTCTTGTCCTGATCGGCATGCCCAGCAAGATGAGATCTGGGCTAGAAACCCTTTAGAGATTTTCCATACTCTGGGCCAATATGGGGGATCTTGTGAAAACCAGCTTGTGAGGAAAGCACAACAACACAAGGATGTTACAAATAAAAAAACAACACAGAAAAATGCTGTCGAAAGGCAAATGCAGTGAGGTGAACAATACGGGTTAGAAGAACTAAAAGAAAAATGAAAAGCAAAACAAGTGATCGGAATATCTGCGTGTAGCTATTCCCGGATTGTTGACCATTTTTACACTGTATGGATAGAATTAGGGTTACAAAATGCTTGCACTGCAGGAAGAGGTTTTTGGACCCATCTGGCCCATGCAGATTCTTTATAAGAGCAATTTAGTTAGTCCCAATCTCCTGTCCTTCCTCCATAGCCTTCCAAACTTTTACTCTTCAAGTACTTATCCAGTTCCCTTTGAAAGCCACAATTAAATCAGCTCCAACACTCTCTCAGGCAGTGAATTCCAGGTCCTGACCTTGCACTGTGTAAAATGTTTTGCTCATGTCATCTTTGCTTCTCTGGCTAATCACCTTAAACCTCTGCCCTCTGGTTCTCAGCCCATCGACCAATGGAAACTAAAATTAATTTGGTCTGGATTTGGAAGTTCCACCCCGATTTGCTACAGATCCCATTTTCTTCAGTAAGGGGAGAGGAGGGGGTGGTGACTCACACATGAGGGAAATCTGAACTCAGACTTTATTTTCACTGGAGCAAGAGCCTTAACCCACAATGTGGGAGCTCCTAAATTTTACACCAGACTGAAATGCTCTTGAAGAGTGGATAAGATCTGTGGAACTGTCATAATATAAAGTTATTTCAATGAATCCCAGTCCTTCAAAAATGAATAAAAGCAGACTGCTTGTGTTAGTCAATGGTTTAAAAAAACCTCCGTTAGAGCAGTCACAAAAGCTGTTAATTGGCATTCCTCCAACGGCATTTTATGAATGCCTGGCTGCTATATACAACCCATAATTATCTCAGCAGGGGTTCTAAACTCTGTTCTAACTATTTGAGGAATAGATGTCTTTGATGCAGGATTATGAAGAGGAGTCTGTTTTTATAGCGATTCAATGTATGAGGAGATGTAAAACATCTGAAAGGATTTTCATGAATGGAGTAGTTTCTTATTATAGTGAAGGTTGTTGTAATAGATATTTTGATCTTTATTATTCTATGCCATGTGGCTCCTGAGATCTGTCCACGGTTAGGTTAACATGAGTTGGAATCACATTGGCATGGGGTCTATAAATGGCACTGAGGTGGATGGGACGTGGGTTGCCATTAAGTTAACAAGGGGTGCAATGCCTTTTCTTGTCAGCTTGGACCTTGTTTGTCTCTCTTGTGAGACAAGAAGCCATCGGGTGGATGTGGGCATGCATTTGCATGAAAGGGACTTGGGGAATGGGTGGGGGGGCATGAGCAGATGTGAGGGCTGAGAGCTAGTGTGCACAAAATGTAATCCAAGAACTGAGAAACTGGAACTAAGTCCCAGAAAACTGAGGTAGGTCTTGGTAGTCCCTGTGTTCTCCTCCAATCTGTGTCCGCATAGACATTCTGCACCCTTCGCACCACCCCCCCCCCCCCCGCCCCCACCCAATCCGCCCCCTCCCCCTCCCACCAGAACAAGGAACCCGCCAGTCACAGGAGTTTCTCCCAAGGTGGTCCCCCACTCACACTAATCGCCTCCAGGCCTTACATTGAATGTTGGGATTTTAAACATTTATTTAAAGGGCACCTGGGTGGAAGATGCTGAGTGTGACCATTGAAATTGGTTTCCCCCAGAAGCGAAACCATAGCTAAACTCAATATTGCCTGGCCTACATTACAGCAGTGGCTGCATTTTATAAGTCTTTCACTGGCTGTGAAAAGCTTTGGGACATCCTGAAATCTGAAAGGCATTATTGTTTGCCCTTTCTTTTAGCAATTGAAAAACACCTCCTAGCTGTTGTGCTGGGAAGTTGAATGCTCGCTGTTCATCTGTGAAGAAGCGATAAAAAGGAGAAAGCCAGTGACACACGCGGAGAGGATTTTTTGAAGCAGGAATGATGCAAGGGCAGTCAGGATTTTAATCAGGGATCTGAAAAGCTTTAGGCAGGCTTGAGTCAGAAATGCTGGATAAGCGCTGAGAAGCCATGTTTCTCAAGTCAAATCATAGCATTCCATTTAGCGCGCATCATATCACAAAGATAAGTTGAATTGTTAAACAAAATGAATCTGATGTTCGTGAAATAAAGCATTCTGATAACTTGGTTCAAGCTTTGCCTCACCAAGTGTTTGCTTAGTCTGTCTTTGAAAGACACAACCATTTTTTTATATTTTTACTCCATTTTTAAGGTTGCAAAGCCAATGTGCAGAGTAGACAGTCCAAGCCCTTAATTCATCTCCTTGCTTGCTCCAAAAACCAATTCAAATTCACACTGAATCCAATTCATGATTCCCACAGGAGAGAGAAACAAGATCCAAGCTGACAAGAAAAGGCATTGCACCCCATCTTGGGCTTGATCTGACGCTTGATCTTAGCCAAAAGGGCGAGAAGAGAAAACGCAAGCATCTGGTTCAAGTCACAGGGGGCTCTGCCCTAAGGCTACGCTATCTTACAAACAGAAAGAGGGCAGTGTCAGTCAGCTCAGGCCACTTCCAGGAACAACTGACAACATTCAATCAGAAAAGATACCGACGGCAGACTCACATTTCAACAACTGTCTACTGCACAAACCTGCATGAATTAATTTATAACCGAGTGATAAAATGCATCTTGTGCCATTGGCTTTTAATGCACAATCCTGTATATTACTGTACCTATATTAAATGGGTGAATAATTAATTGGTAGTCATTACCCAGGATGCAACAGAGGTTTACTTTGTATTTCACCGTCAATGGTTCGGTAGAAACCAAATATAAAATATATTAATTCTTACAAATAAGGGGCGCAAAGTTGGTTGCTGCAGCATCAGTGGTGGCGACGCAATGGGAATTTGGCATCCTGATAATAGTGAGTGACTGAACCACTACCAGCCACTTCTGTTGCTGCACACATTTATGGACGCGGTGGGAGAGAACAGCTGAGTTCCTTGTTCCCTTCCCAACTGTCTGTAAAGAGTAAGCTTTTGTAAGGAAGATGAGTGTATCCTTTAATCCCTGAACATGTGGGAAATTTGAATAACCAGCTGTGCTGGACTGTTTTGAGACCTTTTGAACACTGGTATCCGCAATTATGGTGCCAGCAATCTGAGGCTGCATCGCAGCAAGCACAGACCTCCTAATCCGAGTCAGAGCTAACACTGACACACTCTCAAACACTGGGGAATTCTGCCAGCACTGATGTATAAGCTGAGATATTGGCCATCAGATGCTGCACCATGGGAGGGTCATTTAGTGCTGTCATGGAGCTGCACGTCACTTTTACATTGGAAAGGATCCGCTCCAAGTTCAGCACAAAGCCCTGTCCCAAGTTGAAGGAAAACTCCTCCATGACCCTTGACAGTGACAAAAGGCTCTGTGACAGGCCTGCCAATGTACCACCCATGTCTACGGACATGCCCGTCAGCCTTCTCCTCTCTGCCATCTCATCCAAGGCCATGTCAGAGTCCTCTGCAACAGGACTTAGGCGTGACCTACCCCTCGAGAAGCTGGCACCCACATTATCAACTAATGCTTGTGACTCATCTCATGCAGAACACAGCTCTAAACTCCCCTCTAAAGTACACACAGTGCCAGTATCTGAGCTGGTGGTTACAAGTGTCAAATCAAATGATGGTGCTTCTTTGTCAGATGTGTGCACTTCTTTGCACCCTTCATCATAAAGCCAGGTGGCAGGCCAAAAGGGGAGGGGTGGAGTGAGGAAAGGAGGGGTGGGATGGAAAGCAAGTGGTTCATGATCGCACCCTGTGCAGCTTCCATTTCTGAGCGTGAAATAGAATTTGAGAAGGTTCAAAAGGCAGGAACATACCATCCTCCTGGATATTCTCCACAACACTGATTGCAACTGCATCAGTCACTGCTGGCCCAATAATTCACAGGAGCATCTCCTTCAGGCAGTCTGTACACCACCAATTCTCTGCTGGTTCCTCCTGTTATATGTGACTCTATTCTATAAGAGAGCTGGAAGCGAGTCAGTAGGTGCTGAAACATGTTTGGGCGATCGGACTGTCATAGCTGAATACATGGTAGCCGAGAGATAGGGGCATGAGAATAGCAGCATTGAGGAAGGGAAGCATCTGAATATTGGGTCGGAGTGTTAACTGGCAGTGATTGTTGAAGGGTGAGTGATGGGAATGTAGTGCATTTAGCAGAATGTGAAGTTAGTGATGTGATCAGTAGGATATTACATTGACAATAACTCTCCTTCGCACACTCATGTGAGGTCATTTTGCTTCTTCTGACAATGCAGCAAGGCCCTTGGGGTCAGACTTCTTGAAATGACCTCCATTGTTACCTATTCCTAGTCCCTTCAGTGTGTGCTTGGAGGGAGCACTCACCTCCTTTCCACCTCCTGCACTCAGGCCTCCAGTGCCACATCAGAGAATCTGGGAGCACTCTCTCTGGTAGTCATGATGTGGAGATGCCGGCATTGGACTGGGGTAAACACAGTAAGAAGTCTAACAACACCAGGTTAAAGTCCAACAGGTTTATTTGGTAGCAAATGCCACTAGCTTTCGGAGAACTGCTCCTTCGTCAGGTGGAGTGGGAGATGTGCTCACAAACAGGGAATTACAGAGACACAAACTCAATTTACAGAATAATGATTGGAATGCTAATCAAGCTAATCAATGCTAATAGAGCTAATCAAGTCTTAAATGTACAGACAATGTGAGTGGAGAGAGCATTAAGCCCAGGTTAAAGAGATGTGCATTGTCTCCAGACAGGACAGCCAGTGAGATTTTGCAAGTCCAGGCAAGTCGTGGGGGTTATAGATAGTGTGACATGAACCCAAGATCCCGGTTGAGGCCGCCCTCATATGTGCGGAACTTGGCTATCAGTTTCTGCTCAGCGAACCTGCGGTGTCGTGAAGGCCGCCTTGGAGAACGCTTATCCGAAGATCAGAGGAGGTGTTCTGAAGGTCCGGATCAAAGGTCTTGATCAGAGTGTTGAGTTGACGGGTGTGTTCTTTGGTCAGATCTGCGGGTAACTGTCTGTAGTGTTCCTCGTTGTTCAGTTGTCGGTACACTTCTTTGCAGTAATCCGTTCTGTTCAGTATGACGATGGCCCCTCCATTGTCTGCTGGCTTGGGCATACATGTCAAGTCGAGGGCAGCGGCATTCCGGAGGAGTCCAATTCGACTCTTTCCTCTTCATCCGACCAAAGAACACACCTGTCAACTCAACACTCTGATCAAGACCTTTGATCCGGACTTTCAGAACACCCTCCGTGCTCTCATCCCACGTACTCCCCGTGCTGGAGATCTCGACTGCCTCCCGAAGATACACAAGGCAAACACACGGCCGTCCCATCGTATCAGGCAATGGGACCCTGTGCGAGAACCTCTCCGGGTTTGTTGAAGGCATCCTGAAACCCATTGTACCAAGAACCCCAGCTTTTGTCGCAACACTACGGACTTCCTACAGAAACTCAGCGCACGTGGAGCAGTTGAACCAGGAGCAATCCTCGTCACAATGGATGTCTCGGCACTCGACACCAGCATCCCCCACGACGATGGCATTGCTGCAACTGCCTCAGTACTCAACACCGACAACTGCCAATCTCCAGATGCAATTTTACAACTCATCCGCTTCATCCTGGACCACAGTGTCTTCACCTTCAACAACCAGTTCTTCATCCAGACACACGGAACAGCCATGGGGACCAAATTTGCACCTCAATATGCCAACATCTTCATGCACAGGTTCGAACAAGACTTCTTCACCGCACAGGACCTTCAACCGATGCTATACACTAGATACATCGATGACATTTTCTTCCTTTGGACTCATGGTGAACAATCATTGAAACAGCTATATGACAACATCAACAAGTTCCATCCCACCATCAGACTCACCATGGACTACTCTCCGGAATCGGTTGCATTCTTGGACACACGCATCTCCATCAAGGACGGTCACCTCAGCACCTCACTGTACCGCAAGCCCACGGATAACCTCACGATGCTCCACTTCTCCAGCTTCCACCCTAAACACGTTAAAGAAGCCATTCCCTATGGACAAGCCCTCCGTATACACAGGATCTACTCATATGAGGAGGATTGCAACAGACACCTCCAGATGCTGAAAGATACCCTCATAAGAACAGGATATGGCGCTCGACTTATCGATCGACAGTTCCGATGTGCCACAGCGAAGAACCGCACCGACCTCCTCAGAAGACAAACACGGGACACGGTGGACAGAGTACCCTTTGTCGTCCAGTACTTCCCCGGAGCGGAGAAGCTACGACATCTTCTCCGGAGCCTTCAACATGTCATTGATGAAGACGAACATCTCGCCAAGGCCATCCCCACACCCCCACTTCTTGCCTTCAAACAACTGCACAACCTCAAACAGACCATTGTCTGCAGCAAACTACCCAGCCTTCAGGAGAACAGTGACCACGACGCCACACAACCCTGCCACAGCAACCTCTGCAAGACGTGCCGGATCATCGACACGGATGCCATCATCTCACGTGAGAACATCATCCACCAGGTACACGGTACATACTCTTGCAACTCGGCCAACGTTGCCTACCTGATATGCTGCAGGAAAGGATGTCCCGATGCATGGTACATTGGGGAGACCATGCAGACGCTACGACAGCGGATGAATGAACACCGCTCAACAATCACCACGCAAGAGTGATCTCTTCCTGTAGGGGAACACTTCAGCGGTCATGGGCATTCAGCCTCTGATCTGCAGGTAAGCGTTCTCCAGGGCGGCCTTCACGACACACGACAGCGCAGAGTCGCTGAGCAGAGACTGATAGCCAAGTTCCGCCCACATGAGGACGGTCTGAACCGGGATCTTGGGTTCATGTCACACTATCTGTAACCCCCATGACTTGCCTGGGCTTGCAAAATCTCACTAACTGTCCTGTCTGGAGACAATACACATCTCTTTAACCTGTGCTTAACCCTCTCTCCACTCACATTGTCTGTACCTTTGAGACTTGATTACCTGTAAAGACTCACATTCCAACCATTATTTTGTAAATTGAGTTTGTGCCTTTATATGCCCTGTTTGCGAATAGAACTCCCACTTACCTGACGAAGGAGCAGCAAACGCTCTGAAAGCTAGTGGCTTTTGCTACCAAATAAACCTGTTGGACTTTAACCTGGTGTTGTGAGACTTCTTACTTTGTAATTTTAGGAATGGAGTAAAAAAATTTTTTTAAAACTTAAATTAAACAAGGGCCAGAATTCTCCAACCTCGCCTGCAACTGAGCTTCTCCGGTCCCATTGCGATGAATGGAGTTTTGGCTGAGCGCCAAATTCTCTGTTCTCGCTGGCAGCGGTGGTGGGGCAAACGAGATCAGAGAATCCCAGGGAAGATGTCAGAATTAGCGGAGCACAGAGACCCTGATAGGTTGTCCGGCCGCAGGGGATTACAAAGATAGGTAGGGATGAGACCATAGAGAGATTTGAAAATAAGGATGAGAATTTTAAAATCAAAGTGTTGGCTGACTGGCGGTTCTGTAAGTAAGGTTAGGATAAGTAAACATTTGTATCCATTAAATGCGGTGCTATCTTCTAAACTCTATGTTTTCATTTTCTCTTTAAACGGAATTATGTACATATATGAGAAGTAGGGATGATAGGAAGGATGTTATAATGAGCTCTAAGATATGTAATGTGTCTATTATGTGCAAGTAAACCATTGTACTGAAAAACGTCATGCAGAGTTAGAAATTTGAGGAATATAGTGCAAACAGCAGAATGCAGAAAACTGAAATCGTTTAAGATTGATGAAATAATAAATGCCATTCTGTTCGATATTCTTGAACAATTGGTTTCACTGTGTTGCTGTCACTACTTTCCATTTGCAGAAAAATATTTTGCTTTGTGTGCTCTTCCAGATTGGAATTTATTTCAAGAAACAATTGGGGCAGACTTTTATCTGCGCCACCTGGGTGGTATTCCGATCGGGCAGATCACTCACCCACCAGGGAACCTGTCCCATTTGAATTTCATTAATTTTAGCTGGAGTGAAAATCATTTCCGGATTCTGCAGCGGACTGGAGCAGGCTACTGGCCAGGGTGGTCAAGATGAAAATCTACCCCATTTGGGGAAGTAGCACAAATTAAAACATTAGGAGGCAAAACATGCAGAGCTTTTAGCCCACGGTGTAATTTGGCAGGATGCCCATTATAGCAGATAGTATAAATGGATTCCAGAGACAACTGTAATTCACTTGTGGACAGGAGGGGTGGATACATTCAGGGAAATGGCAAGCCTGTGAGGTCGACCTCAATTGTTTGATCTTTGATCTGTTCTTAAAAATGCTTATGCAAGTTGAAAACTGCCAGTAATTATTGTTACCTTTTCATCTTGTGGCCTACCTCGTGAAGCTGCCTCTTACACATCAAGTATTGGAATCCTTCATCTGTTAGAGACACAGACTCCTGGGATTGATTTTGAAACTTTTCCAAGTATCAATACAGTGTAAAGTACTTGGCACAGCTTTTAGCAGCTGTTCAAACAAAACAGACTTCCGCATTAGTTATGCCAAGTTAGAACATTTCAATTAATGCAGGGGCGCTCACCACTTTTAAAATACATATACTTGCCCCAATTACCCGTTCCTATACAACACGCATTCCCATGAAGAGAGAGCAGGCATTTTTGTTTCTTTGCCAAAGCTGTTCTTGACTAAAAATAGCAGGTTTGCAATAGTGGCCAAGGCTGATTCAACTAATTTTCTTCTTTTCCACTAAATAGCCCTAATAAACTTTGGAACTCAATTGTCTTCAGACATAAATCTGCATTCGATCATATTGTTGCAGCTAGTTAGTGGATAAACACTCTTCTTTACAAGCAAGGCTTTTTACATGGTGGCAATTATTGACAGTGCAACAAACATATGATGGTATAATCACCACATAACTGGGCGTGCTAGTTGGTAGTGGCAGGCTAGACTTTTTCCTGCCCTTAGAATTAAAATGTCAGGATTGGTGGCAGTTGCTTAAAAATTAAGTTTCTAGACCATCTGCTCCTTGTATGATCATCTGGAGAGAACAGTTAAAGTCTCAATTGGAACACTGCCAAAAAGCAGCAATGGGACATGCCAGAAAAGGTTAATAGAACTGAGGCACACTGCATCAGTAATTGGAATGCTCTGAAATAAGGGATGAATAATGACCTGGAACTTGTGGTCAGGTGTGAACAAAAAAAAAGCACTTTCATTTGCCCACACTTGCGCTGCGACTTGTGGTAATTAGGGAGCCAAAATCACAGGGTATTGGGAATTCTTGTCAACAGGGCAAACAATGATGTGCCTTCTTAGCTAATTAGATTGAAGAATCTGTACTGAGACACTCACAGCTAAACATTTGATAAGGCTGGTTAATGGGTGCCGGGACTGTAATGTGCAATTACTCTGTCGAGGTAATGAAGACAGCATGCAAAGGTGATGTTGCTTGCTCATCACCAAGAGGCTGGCAAACAACCCGGTGCTCAATGTGCTGCTGATTGGCTGGAACTTGTGCACATTTAAATATGGCTCGCCCGAGTCACAGCTGGGCTGCACTGCTTAAAGCTAGCCTGCACCTCTTAAAAGGGAGGTGCACTCAGCTTTAAGGGGCTGGCGGAACTGGCCCCGAAAGTGTTTCAGAAAAGGAATAAACGTTCCAATGGAGAAGTAGACCACTGAAAGAGTTCCCAGTTTCTCTCATGTGGTAGTGCAGGCCTTAGTCCAGAAGCTGGAAAGGAGGAGCAATGTCCGGTTTCTGCAGGGGGGCTGGAAGGCCCTCCAGGTATAGTCTGTGGAGACTGGGAGTAAGTAGCTACATATTTAACAAGTCTGGCATTAGTGTCTGGCTGTAATACCACAAAAAGTTCAATGGCCCTGCACAGGTGGTCAATGCATCTTCAAAAGCCATCTCCTACCCACCAATCAGCAATCATACCTAACATTCAGATTCTCCACCTTACCCACACACACCGACCAATACTACAAGCCTCACACCCACATCTCTCAGATTCCACACACTTTCAGATATTCAACTATGACAGGCATATCACCCGAACACCTTGCAAAACATTGACACTCTTCTCCTTCTCTTGCAGGATAAGCACTCGAAATAGCATACAAGGCTACGGACCAAGTGCTGGAAAATGGGATTGGAAAATAGATAGGAGCTTGATGGCTGGCACAGCCACAAAGGGCCAAAGGGTCTCTTGCTTTGCTTTAAATTTGATGACTCTATGGTCAAACATAGCAGGAGGAAGCAGCAAGGAGCTGGCAGGGACAGTCATGTCTGCATCGCCTGAGGCCTTTGGTGGAAAGGGTGCTGCAAACTATTGAGCCAGCAGTTAGTGAAACTGGTGTCACCAAGAATATCCAGATGATGGCATGTCCCTGTCTTATGCACCGTCACAGGTCCCATGTTGCTCGCTGATATGATATACAAGTTGCAGATTGTGTGACAATAGATTTCTTGCCTTTCATTCAACTTCCCTTCGGTTCTCTTTGAATTCTCTTAAGCAGATGCGGCCTTTTATTCTGAGCCTTCTCTCAGTGTGCACAGCTCTCCCTGTCATGCTGTAGCCAAGCTATAAACCTCCATGAGTGAGAGAAATTTCTTTGTTCAAAATCAACTGAACTCCTTCTCAAAATCCAGCACCAATCCCTTCCTGACTCCAATCAGTTGTCAGGACTCCTCCAACAACACAGTATAGATCACTTTGATCAACTCTGCAGCATTTGAAAGTTCTATGCTGATCCCTTTAAAGAGAATTAGAGGGGGACAGGGGAGGGGGGCCTCATGCAGTTGAATGAGATTGCATACAAGAGAATGTTGACAGGACGAGCAAGATCCAGATGAGCTTCAACACTAATCAGCATGAGACACTAAGTGATATCACGATCTGTCCACTCTGCATGCTTCTGGCGCGTGTATGGTGCATCTGTGCTGGCCCCCGATGAACATTGTGCTGGAAGTGGCTGAAGGCGTATCAATAGCGTAATGATGCAAATTTTGCAGTCAAGGAGCAGAACTTCTCTGCAGCAGTGGGGAAGGCATGGGTATCCTGCCCTGGATATAAAATGATTCAAGAACATGGAGGCCATGTGGTTGGTTGGCCTGTGTGCCGAGCATAAACGTGCACGGGCCACTCAACATCACGTAGAAACATAGAAGATAGGAGCAGGAGGAGGCCATTTGACCCTTTGAGCCTGCTCCGCCATTCATTACGATCATGGCTGATTGTCCAACTCAATAGTCTAATCCTGCTAATCCTAATCACAGTGAACTCGAGTCTTAATGGCCTTAATTGATTCTTTAATTGTTGGCAAGTGCACTTCCGATTCCCATGCACGTCCGCCAACTGAAATATCACCAGGTGACGTGATGATGATGGGAAGCCCTCCCAAAATCATCACACCCAATGTTGTGAAGCATTGGGTCTGCCATGTGTCTGCACAGCAAAGGTTAAGGTGCGAGGGGCAAGATTTAAAGGAGAGATACAAGGCAAGTGTTTTACATAGAGAGTGGTGGGTGTCAGTAATTTGCTGCTGGGGGAGGTACTGGAAGTAGATACAATAGTGACTTTTAAGGGGCATCTTGACAAATACATGAATAGGATAGGAATAGAGGGATATTGTCCACAGAAGTGTAGGGAGTTTTAGTTCGGACGGGCAGCATGGTCGGTGCAGGCTTGAAGGGCCGAAAGGCCTGTTCCTGTGCTGTAATTTTCTTTGATGTGGAGTTGCCGGCGTTCGACTGAGGTAGGCACACTGGGTAATCTCACAACACCAGGTTAAAGTCCAACAGGTTTACTTGGTAGCACGAGCTTTCGGAGCGTTGCTCCTTCACCTGATTTTCTTTGTTCTTTGTTAAACTCTGGGCGATGCCTTTCATTTATGAGTTTTATTCAAACAGTACCCAACTGTGGAATTTAATTCCATGCACAACAATAGCTAGAATACCCTGCTACAATGGAATCTGGCCTATTTGGTCACTGTAATCCTGATTAAATGTTGCTTAGGTATGTGATGCAGTCCATTAAATCAGGCCACTTGTTCTCCTGCTGCCGGAGTCTTCCTCCCGGGATTGCAGCTCAACACATTTAAATTTAATTGGGAAAAAAATACTGCTGTAATTTAATTGGTAGCATATTTTTGCATAGTTAAACATAGGCACAATTTACAGAAAACTGATATACTGAAAAAACAAGAGGTATGATTCAATTATCTGTAGTTACAATTACCGTTCTGCTTTATATACCTCAACACAAGTTTGGCACAATAGCCAATACAGTTCTGAAGCAGTCTTCAGTCCCCATTAAGATGAAAAATGTACATTTATTATTGAAGAGCTTTGCCCGCCATTGTGTTATTTTGTGTCTGGTACACAGAATGAGAATATTAGACACAAAACATGCTGCAAAATAAAATTGTTTGATCTTTCTTTCATTTTGCTTTGACAAAATGAGGTCCAAAACGTCAAGCATTGAAGAGCTACTTTAGGATGGGTGTGAGTATGAAACGATCCTCGCAGATCCACAAAGCTTACAGGACCTAAGTACAACCCCAATTGTTGACACACTCACAAGAACATCTAAACACAGCAAGGCACGTAGAAGGTATGGCCTTCTGCATGCACCATGGAAATGCTCACCTTTTCATCAATGCTACAAGGCATGAGGCAGAAAGGGCCATTGCCGCGGACTAGAGCAAAGGCTAATGCTGCTGCAACAAATCATGCACAGATCCAAACAGACTGTGCACAACAGGTACACTCAAGCAGAAAAACTGACAGTCTAGTATCCCATCAGAAACATACACGTGAGATGATTGATGAAACAAAACATAACCATGATGTGTACAACAAGATAAAGAGTGGTGAACATATGTTATGAACAGTAAGAAGTCTCATAACACCAGGTTAAAGTCCAACAGGTTTATTTGGTATCACGAGCTTTTGGAGCGCTGCTCCTTCATCAGGTGAGTCATATGCTATGAACATGTAAATATATATGAACATGGGGGGACAATGGTCTCGTGGTATTATCACTAGACTATTAATCCAGAAACTCAGCTAATGTTCTGGGGACCTGGGTTTGAATCCTGCCACGGCAGATTTTGGAATTTTTTTAAAAATCTGGAATTAAGAATCTACTGATGACCATGAAACTGTTGTTGATTATGGGAAAAACACATCTGGTTAACTAATATCCTTTAGGAAGGAAATCTGCCATCCTTAACCAGTCTGGCCTACATGTGACTCCAGACCCACAGCAATGTGGCTGACTCTCAACTGCCCTCTGAACAAGGGCAATGAGGGATGGGCAATAAATGCTGGCCAGCCAGTCACGCACATGCCCCACCAATGAATTAAAAAAAAACATCCATCTTGTGGAAAACATAGATGCTGTCACACCACGAAGTGTTTGCCAAGATTCAAACTATCTGTCCTAAGAAGTTGGTAACTATTTGTTATCAGCCAAGACGGACACAAGAGCAAGTGCCAATATGCGACCTCTGTGATTCGAAAGACGTGGAATTTTAATTCTAAAAGATGTGGAAAGCCATGGTGAATCCTACTTCTGTGAAATTTTCAGGGTACAACTGTTCATTAATTTCATATGCAGGAGCCACAGTTCGGGGCTGCAAGTAAAATCAAACCTGTTGAATGTATCACGGTGGCAGAGTGGTTAGCACTGCTGCCTCACAGTGCCAGGGACCCAGGTTCAATTCTGGCCTTGGGTGACATTCTGTGTGGAGTCTGCACGTTCTCCCGTGTCTGCGTGAGTTTCTTCCGGGTGCTCCGGTTTCCTCTCACAGTCCAAAGATGTGCAGGTTACGTTGGTTGGCCATGCTAAATTGTCCTTAGTGTCAGGGATATTAGTACGGCAATTATATGTGGTTACAGGAATGGGGTCTGGGTGGGATTGTTGTTGGTGCAGGCTTGATGGGCTGAATGGTCTCCTTCTGCACTGTAGTGATTCTATGATTCGATGATCTACGTTGTAGAAACTAAAGGCCCAACAATTGCAGGTCTACTGGCATGTCAGTACATCACACTTGTAACTATCCATGGAATCAGTCAGCCATAACAAGGCAGATCAACGTCAGAAACTCCTCTTTTCACCTCAGATGACGACCTAACATTGAAATGTAGAGAATGTTTTGAGAAAATTGGCAGTTTCAAGGGAGCTTCAGCATTGCACTTGCAGGAGAATGCAAGTCTGTCAATTGGCCCAACACACAGCATCGAAGTACAAGGCAAATTGAAGGTCAAACTAGACAAAGTGAAGAAAGATGGGGTCATTTGAAGGATATATGAACAACAGTTTGGTACAGCTCACTCACACGTGTCAGAAAGGAGGATGGATAATTGAGAGCGTAAGACCATACGACATAGGAGCAGAATTAGGCCACTTGGCTCATCAAGTCTGCTCCGCCATTCAATCATGGCTAATATTTTTCTCATCCCCATTCTCCTGCCTTTTCCCCATAACCCCTATTAATCAAGAACCTATCTATCTCTGTCTTAAAGACACTCAATGACCTGGCCTCCACAGCCTTCTGCGGCAAACAGTTCCACAGATTCACCACTCTCTGGCTGAAGAAATTCCTCCTCATCTCTGTTTTAAAGGATCGTCCCTTTAGCCTGAGGTTGTGACCTCTGCTTCCAGTATGCCTCAATCCATGAGTCTAAATGCAGCTTTGAAAGACTATCCTTTCAAAATACCCACATTAGAAGAGTTAAATCTGAGAGTTGAAGGTACAAAATTCTTCTCGAAGTTTGATGTCATGTATGGCTTCTGGTCGGTACATCTTGCAGAGAAATCTCAAATGCTCACTACATTATGTACCCCAATCAGATGATACTGTTATTAATGATTCCCCTTGGGGTTATCTTTTAGCTAGGATCTCTTTCAAGCTCACAGGGACTGCATTGCATGCACTGTACCAGGATGCATCTGATCGCAGATGACACTGCTGCCGTAGGAAGAAACAAAAGAGCATGGCCACAATCTGCATTTATTGATATAAGCAGCACATAATGAAGGATTGATGCTCAACAGTCATTAACAAGTAGCTGATCAATTTCTTCAGTTGTAGTTATTCCAGTGCTGGCATATGTCTTGATCTAAGTAAAACAGAGGATATTAAAGCCATGCCAACACTACAAGGTAAGGATGATCTTTGAAGATGTCTACGTTTCATAATTTCTTGTCTCCATATATTCCCAATTTCACTCAAAAATCTTCATTGCTAAGGGAATTTTTGAGAAAGGATGCATCTTTCCTGTGGCACAAAGACCCCTTTGAAGCACTGCAACAGTCATTATCAGAAGCATCCACATTGCAATTTTACAATCCTGGGGAGATACCTCTGGAGATAGATGCCTCACATAAAAGTGTGAGAGCATGCAGACTACAAAAAAGCAAGCTGATTGCATTTGCTTCAAAATCCCTGTCCGTTAGGGAATCCTACTCCAACATCGAGTGGGAAACATTAGTTTTAGAGCTTGGAATCATGTGTTTTCACAATGACCTATTTGGCAAAATATTGTCCAGTGCACTGCCAAGATTGCAACATCTTTTGATAAAGATTCAAGGTTACGACTGTGGCATTAGATCCAAGCCAAGTGCCTTGATGGCCTCATCAGATATACTTAGCCGAATGCCTAACCAAGTGAAAACAGAAGATGTATCCTTTGGCCTACATGGTGATTTCATTGACATTGACCTTGAAGATGTTCTCCAAATTGATCTGGCAAATTTTACGCAGTACAAATGCCAGCAGCTACGAGAAGAAATGGAAAAAAACACTGCAGAAACAATAGGAAACCATCATCAAAAGGTGTCTTGATTCACTTCAGCATGTCCATGAACACATGGGACCATTTTGGTCTTATCAGGACAAGCCAGGTATCACCTGTGGAGTCATTTTTAAAGGCTGGCAGATCATCTTTGTGACCTGATATTCTTCAGTAGGTTCATCACTCACACATTGGTATAGGTTAAACGAGAAGACTCAGAAGAGAGACAGTTAATTGGCTGTGTATGAACAGTGACAATGGAGTTATTGTCAAGGAGTGTGAGTCATGTCAGGAGCATATGCCAAGTCAACACAAAGAACCACCAATTACGCATGATATTCTTACACATTCTTGATCCAAAATCATACTTGATCTTTTTCTTGTCCATGGAACCAACTTCAGCATCAACTATTTACCAAATACCCCATTATTCAACAATCGCACAATAGGGCATGTGCAATGGTTGCACCCACTCTATGCTATTTTCCATTCATTTGGTGTGCCTAGAAAGATCATTATGGATAACAGTCTGCAATTTATTGGTAAGCCAAAATGTGGGATATGTGCAAGAGGTGGAATATTGATTACACTACTTCTTCTCCTCATTCCCCTAGATCTAATGGCCTAGCTGAATGAATGATGCACATGGTAATACCCCAATTCTCAAATGTAGGCAAGCAGGCCTAGCATGATCCAGTAACATTGCAATGTTACATCTGAGAGCAATGCCTTTAAGTGCAACTATTTGTTCACTTATGTTTGGTAGAACAGTGCAAACCAATCTACCTGGTGTCACCCATTCTAATCTCTCAGAAATTAGGTGGCAATTTTTAAAATTACAAGAGGAGATGGTCAAAGGTCACAATAAAAATGCAGGTACAACATTGCCAGGTTGATAGTTGGGACAACAAGTATGCATCCAGGTTCCCACAGAAGGTATGCAAGATGACAAGGATTTGTCCAGGACAAAGGTCCTATGAACACAAAGGTGCAACAATGAGGCATAACCAAGGAGAAGTCAGATCCATTCCAGCTTTTCAACCACCATACAATCCTATTGCAGCTAGGACAAGATCCCATATGTAATCAGGACCAGGGAGAGAAATCAAGGGCCCCGGTGCTTCTCCTGGTTCCAGGCTCTCATGTGTACATGTACAACACGACTTTTAAGAGGCGAATGAACAATGATTGAATGGTTCACAATTATATCTGTTTTGTGATCAACAAGTCTGAAGACTGCTGCTTCTCACTACAATAAATTTTCAATATCTACTATGTAACACAACTTTATCACAAAATTTCACCACCTCAGAAAACTCATAAAAAACAAGATAGAGTGGGACAATAGGTAAGTGGACAAAAGGACAAGATTGAAGTCAATTGAAACTCTTGAAAATCATGTGCAGAATAAAACAGATCCCGCTCACAATAAACTTTCATCAGCAACAAAATGAACTCAACTCCAGCAATGATTCAATCCTCTATTTGCAAGATAGTTACGGATGATAAAGGTCGTCTAGCCCAGTTCATCTCATCCATCTCAGGATGGCATAGGAACATATGCATTGTGAGCAGGGGAAGGCCATTCGGCCCCTCAAGCCTGCTCTGCCATTTGATAAGATTGCCTATATATACCGGTGACTACAACTCAGAAGTATTTGATTGGCTGTAAAGTGATTTGGGACATGGCAAAGGGCACTTTTATGAGGCCTGCATGTAGTAGTCTGAGTGACTCTAACAATGGTGAAATTGGAGGTCAATGCTGATTCTGTAAGGACAATTAATCATAGAACAATCAACTGATGTTTGGAAAGTAGTTACAAAGAAATTACTACACTTACAAAACATTTAAAATCTGTAGCTAATCTCACCTAAATTTACCCTTTAATCACCCACCTCCAAGTCCAATTCCTCTCCAATTTTCCCACTAACCACCCCCAACTTTTCTCCCCCAAGAACCTTCCCCTCATTCCCCCCAACCTTTACCCCAAATACCTGTCCAAACTTCCTCCCAACCCACTGTTCCAACCTTCTCTAACCCCACCTCCAACCTTCCTCTCAACCAACGATCCTCCCAACTCACACTCCAACCTTCCTTCCAACCCCTTCTCCAACTTATACCCCAAATCCCTCTCTAAACCTCCCCCTCCAACCTTCCTCCCCACCCACACTCCAACCGCCCCCCAAGCCACCTCCAACCTCCCTAATCCTCCTGCAACCTTCTCCAACGCCCCTCCAATCTCCCCAAAACCTGCACCAACCTTCCCACCCAACCCTTCCCCAATCTTCCTCCAACTCCACCAACTCTCAATCAAATCTTTCACCTAACCCCCTCCAACCTACCTAAAATCTTCCTCCTAACCACACCACCTCACTACACAACCGCCCCACCCCCCACCCCCAGAACCCCGGCAACCCCACCTCCTCATCCCTTATAGCATCCAATTGCTTCTAAAATTACAGAGGTTTGACTTACTGTTTTTTCAAGCAGGAACACCCTCAGTACTTGCTGCTGTTTCTCAACTTTGGGAAACTTTGTGGTTTATGGCTGGCATTTTAAAAAAATCAGAATCATGAAGCTACCCGCAAGTTGGAAGCAGCAGCAACTAATGAAATTGACCTGATGTTGACAGACCAGTTTAAAAGATGATTGGAATTCTCAATCTTACAGATCGTGTTTGAAAGTGGTCTTTCAGGTCAGCACTTCTAGCTGCTCAGCATTGATGTTGAGAAACTTTTAAAATGCAGAATCCAGACTCAGGCCCCTCCAGTCCCCCGGCACTGATGTACAGCACTGTCTGCACCCATTTCACCCAGGTTCTGCATACAGCCAGGAACAACATCCAGGAATGACAATCTCATGGAGATCACTGTAAGCAATTAAAGAAACCTCCAGACAAGGTTACCATCACAAGATCTGGGCATCACAGCTAGTTACCTCTACATTTTAGAGACTCATAGATTCATCAGTTTAATGCACTTTTGTAGTTGTAATGAAACGTGAACATGTATTATACATAGTTATACTTCTTTGGAGGGGGCGGTGGGGGGCAAGTATCCTTGAAAAGAAAGGGGATGTTGTAATTCTTATAATCCATGTCAGAAAATCCAAGGTGTTTTACAAAATCAGACTAGACCATAAGTTTTGCAATTTGAATTTGGCACGGCTGAGCTTATGATGTTCCATTCCAGATCTGATTCAAGTGACCCACTGGGGAGCTTTATCAAACAAAGTTTATTTAAGAATACAGTTGAACTATAATAAGAAAAGTCAGCAATAACTTTTAGTAATTACAAACAAGAAAAAGAAAACAACAATGGTATTGTAAAAACTTTAACAGCTAAATATACTGTTCCAGCTAAACATCCATACAAACATACACCCTGTTCTAGGGCTTAGCACAGAAAGCAAGTATGCTGACGTGATACTGGATCATGCAGCTTTGCAACACCTGCTGTGAATTGGTCATTTGGATAATGGAATTGAAATGCTGAGGCTTTCCGACCCTGGAACTTTCAGCACACCTCAAGAGACAGAGATGCCACTTGTGTCCAGCTTCTTGCCAACCAGCCACCAACAGCCAAATTTCCAGGGAGGGAGACAAACACACCGCTTTCAGCCAAACAGCTTCTGCCAATCTCAAGCTAAAATCCTTTTGATTTCTCCTTTGAGAAAAAAACTGTCTAAAGACACCTGACCTACAGTCGCAAATCAACGATACCCAAAAGGGTCATAAAGCTCCGGGACACTGCATTAGGCCCAGGTTAAAAATAAACAAGATGTCCATTATACTGTTTCAGCAACCATAAATGATACCGGTACAGACAACATGGTGCCAAAACGAAAGGCCAGGCCTGCTTGGAAAAACTTGTGCAGAGAACACAACTAAAACACATTTCTTAAAGGCACCGTAGTGTAACATAATATATCTTTATGGGATATCAGCATGACATCACTGGACATTAAATGTGCCATGTGATCCAGTCTTGCTTTCATTTTGCTTTGAGCAGAACACACACACATAGCTCTGAGGTTTTCAAGTTTTATACCTACTTATAACTGTTTACATGTGTCAAGTCTTAATAAATGAACCCACAATGTGAGCAATTGCTGCCTTGCATCTTATACAGTAAATAAGCCCAAGGTATTATATTGTTATAATAACTTGACACACTCCAGATCCTAACTACTCTTTTCATCATGTCACCATTGCTTCTTTTGCCATTCACCTTAAAACAGCGTCCTCTGCCTTTGACCCTCCTGCCAATGGGAATGTTCTTTTCATCTACTCTGTTCAAACCCCCTATGGTTTTGAACACCTCCATCAAATCACCTCATAATATTATATTCTTCATGGAGAACAGCCACAACTTCTCTAATCTGTCCATGTTGCTGAAATTCCTCTTCCCTTTTCTGAACCTTCTCTAATGCCCTAATCCTTGCTAAAGTCTGGTGCTCATACAATAAAAGGGAACTGCGGGGCAACTTCTTCACGCAGAGGGTGGAATGAGCTGCCAGAGAAAGAGGTTGAGGCAGGTACAATAGCAACATTCAAAAAGCATTTGGATAAGTACATAGATGGGAAAGGATTAGAGGGAAATGGGCCAAATGTGGGCTAGCTGGGATGGGACCATGGTCGGCATGGACTTGTTGGGCCAAAGGGCCTGTTTCCGTGCTGTGTTGCTTTATGACTCCAGCTGCAGCTGAACTGATGTTTCAGAAAGATAGATTTTTTGGAGTTGGGCCATTCTCTTGCCTGTCTGCTGTAATTTTAATGGAAGGAATCTTAGAAAAATTGCACAAACAAAAATTCACACCCTATAAAGAAGAATGACACAGGATTATGTGAACATGTAGTTTGACACCTTAAGCAAACTATTGTCACTTCTTTCTTCTTGATTAAATAATGCATTTTGGAAAGTGACAGAGTAATGTCATAATACCATAATTCCATTAGTTTAAGATAGCTATGGAGAATGATTGGTCTGGCCCAAAAGTTAAAATTCTAAATTGGGGCAAGGTCAATTTTGTTGGTATTAGAGAGGAACTTTCAAAAGTTGCTTGGGGAATCTGTTGGCAGGCAAAGGGACGTCTAGTAAGTGGGGGAGGGGGGCTTTCAAAAATGTGTTAACCGAGGTTCATGTTAAGCACATTCCTTTTAGAGTGAAGGGCAAGGCTGGTACAAGTAGGGAACCCTGGATGACTCGGGATATTGAGACCCTGGTCAAGAAGAAGAAGGCATATGACAGGCATAGGCAGCTGGGATCAAGTGGATCCCTTGAAGAGTGTAGAGGGTGTCGGAGGAGAGTTAAGAGAGAAATCAGGAGGGCAAAAAGGGGACACGGGATTGTTTTAGCAGATAAGGCAAAGGAGAATCCAAAGAGATTCTACAAATACATAAAGGGCAAAAGAGTAACAAGGGAGAGAGTAGGGCCACTTAAGGATCAACAAGGTTATCTATGTGCAGATTCACAAGAGATGAGTGAGATCGTAAATGAATATTTCTCATCAGTATTTACTGTTGAGCAAAGCATGGATGTGAAGGGACTGGGGGAAATAAATAGTGATGTCTTGAGGAGTGTACATATTATAGAGAAGGAGGTACTGGAAGTCTGAAAGTGCATCAAGATGGATAAATCCCTGGGACCTGATGGAGTGAATCCCAGGACATTGTGGGAGGCGAGGGAGGAAATTGCGGGTCCCCTAGCAGATATCTTTGAATCATCAACAGTCATAAGCAAGGTGCCTGAAGATTGGAGGGTGGTAAATGTTGTGCCTTTGTTTAAGAAGGGTGGTAGGGAAAAGCCTGGGCACTACAGGCCAGTGAGCCTCACATCTGTAGTGGATAAGTTGTTCGAAGGTATTCTGAGACACAGGATCTACAGGCATTTAGAGAAGCAAGGACTGATTAGGGACAGTCAGCATGGCTTTATGAGTGGAAAATCTTGGTCTCATGAGTTTGACTGAGTTTTTTGAAGGGGTAAGCAAGAAGATAGATGAGGGCAGTGCAATCGACGTTGTCACCATGGACTTTAGCAAGGCTTTTGACAAGATACCGCATGGTAGGTTGTTGCATAAGGTTAAATCTCACGGGATCCACGGTGAGGTAGCCAATTAGATACAAAATTGATTTGACAACAGAAGACAGAGGGTGGTTGTAGAGAGTAGTTTTTTAAACTGGAGGCCTGTGACCAGCGGTGTGCCTCAGGGATCGGTGTTGCGTCCACTGTTATTTATATTAATGGTTTGGATGAGAATTTAGGTGGCATGGTTAGTAAGTTTGCAGATGACATCAAGATTGGTGGCATAGTGGACAGTGAAGAAGGTTATCTCAGATTGCAACGGGATCTTGATCAATTGGGCCAGTGGGCTGATGAATGGCAGATGGAGTTTAATTTAAATAAATGCGAGGTGATGCATTTGGTAGGTAATAAGTGCCAGGATTACCTGTACCCTGAGAACGGCTTAAATAAAAATGAAACATGTCTAAAACTTAGAATGTTGTTCACTTCTTTAGTTCTATCAAGGCAAGTGGTTAAAAATAGTGTCGCTCACAGGAATGACATCTCAGTGTGACTTGATACATTTATTACAGATACGTCTCATTTACAGTGCAAGGGAGTGGTTAAGCCTTTCAACCAAATACAGATAGTAAGGGTACAATCTTACTGGCCGTTCACACCATGTTCCCACTGTGGCGAGGTTAGAAAATTTGGCAGCCGGCCCAATCTGCGTTCATTGCAGCGGGATGGGAAAATCCCACTAGCGTGAATGGCCATAAGATCAATTTTGTTTCCAATTGACTACCTCACCTTGGATCCCGTGAGATTTAACCTTATGCAACAACCTACCTTGTCAAAGACCTTGATGATAAAACAGAAAATGCTGGAAATAATCAACAGGTCAAACTGCATCGCTGAAGGGAGAAGCAGAGTTAACGATTTAGGCGAAAGATGGTTTCTCTCTCCACAGTTGCCTGCCTGATCTGCAGAGTATTTTCAGAATTTTCTGTTTTTATTTCAGATTTTCAGCATCTGCAGTATTTTACTTTTAGCAAAGATCTTGTGGTCAGCTATAAATCTGACCTCCTACATTTAACCAACTGATTTTATCAAAGGCCTTAAATTACCTCCTAGGCTTTGGAAGGGAGTGGAATTAACACGCTATCAAGCCACGTGTTGAGTTGTAAACTATGGAACAAGTTTATTAGAAATTAACTGGGGCGGATTCTCCGGGCCCTCTAGCTCCTGGCGAGTGTCGCGATGATCCAGAAAATCGGGTATTGAGCAAAAAACTGGCTTTGCACTCGGCGCCAAACCTGCTGTAGTGCTCCCAGCCCATCCTGCCAGCCCCGATCGGGTGGGAATCCGATACATATTCAAATTAATTACTTTAAATATAATTAGCAGGCTTGAAGTTGACGTGGGGAAGTGTTCCATTTTGTATAGCCCCAACATATGCACACGGGTTTGATTTGAAGTTGCTGAGGCTTCCCAGCAAGCTGAAATCGCTGAAACCCTGTCCATTGCACTTGAAACCTTCGATCTATAACAAGGTGGGTTGCAACTCATTTAACAATTTTGAATGGGTGATTTTGGAACCAGCTCAATGGATTTCTATCATCCTCCAACCACCTCTTTTGCAAACCACTTCAAAGAGAAAGTTAAACCACCAACTGCCAATCAGGCTTAGGCACTGTCAACATTGGGTCAGGATCAATGGAGTACTTGAGGTGCTTTTAACCGTGAAGGGAGATGAAAATAAACACAGGCGGTTGGAAAAATCCATTGAGTTGGCAGGTGAATCCTTTACGAGGCACTTCACATTGAATTTGTTACATATCAAAGGCTTTAAGTGCAATGGGGAGGGTTTCAATGGTTTCAGCTTGGGGCTGAGTGCACAGCTGTGCAAACTGGAACCCTTCCCCCCTCGACACCGCCCCCGCCCCCCCCGATGAAATTGACATCTCCTCTCTGTCAGAGGATTTCAAAGGGTCTGATCTCACCTGCAGCTTCTGACAGGGAGAAAGGGAAATCTCTGCTGCATAACAGAGAGATGCAGTGATTTAAAATCTTGCCAGGGGACTGGGGGCATGGAGATTAAAGTGATCTGACCACTTCAGAATTTGCACAGCTGACAGGCAGGAATGCAGATATTGATCATAGGACTTCCTGAAATCACCATGATCTTCAGATCTGACAGGGCTAGAAGGGCAGTCCAGCCAGGCAACACCCATCCTGGGGGAGAGTAGCAAGGTCAATCCCTTGTCCCCAGCCCAGCCCACCAACCCCCAGGATCCTTGACGGACTCTTCGACTGCAGCCTGGCAGCAGCAGAGAGGCAGATGGTCACTGTACCTACTTCCTCAAGCCCACTTCAGAACCCAAGGCACCAGGCCAGGGTGCCAGAGGGCAGTGCATTGTGGGCACTGCCAATGTCCATGGACTGAAGGAAGGCTGAGTGGGAGGTCTGAGGGGGAAAGGGGCTGAGTGGGGGGGGGGAGGGGTCTAGGGGGAAGAGTAGCTGAGTGGGGGATCTGAGAAAGAGGGGGTGTGTCACCCTCTTGCCTGCATAGTGTGGGGGGTGGGGTGACCCATTATTTGTGAGCGATAGGGAAGATAGCCCTCTTTGATGAGGGGTTGGTGGTGCTCCCCTGGTCAATGGGGAGGGACACCATTTGATTTTCTGTGGGGGGAGGGGGGGCAGCTGTCTCTGAGCACGGAGATTGGAGTGCTCTTTAAAAATGGTGGCCTGGTCTTGGAACAGTAGAGCTGGCTGGCGGGTTGCTCAAAATGAGCTAATTAGAATTTTTCAGATAGATGAATACCACGTGAAGGACACTGCTAATGCCAGTGGGATACACTCCCATTTTCTTGCCGCCGTGGGCACTTAATCCCAATTGAGGAGAATCGCGACCAACAAAGTATTTTACAAATGCAGCGTATTATCAGTGAATTTTTATATTCTTCCTTTAGGGCAGTAGATCATTAACTTAGCAAGCCTTTCCTCTTAACATTAATGGACAACAGCTTTATGTAGTTCTTTGCCTGTTTTTCCTGAGCCACTTGAGTCATCCTCTTGATGCTCTCAAGAATTGTTGAGCCATGCTGTCTGTGATGCACTTATCTTCCCTTTTGAAGTTCAACCACAAAGAAAATTAAATAGGCATCTTTTGCAATTGTATCTGGTGGTCAAACATAATGCTGGCTGGGATTTACTTCACACACCTGCTGACATTAAAATTTGAGATATAGGTAAACCAACAAGTGTCAATTCAATTGGCTGATTAACCCACATGATTAAGTTGGAATAGTTCCAAAAGCACCCATTCAAAATTGCTAAGTGAGTTGCAACCACCTAATAACAAGTTATAGATCCACTTGCCACCTAGTTCGAAAGTCCTTCTGGATTCAATGGACTCTTTGCAGAACAAAGCAAGCAGATACGCGTGATTGCAATTAACTAAGATAAACCTCCAATTGCATGTCTTTGTGAATCTCCTGGGGTTCCGTACTGTAATCAATTACTTGGATGATTTATGGAGTAAAGGTGTTACTTAACGCACTCTACACTTCTGAATTTCCACTTCATATGCCTCATGTTTTAAAATACCAACAAACAATATCACACATTAGTCAGGTGCATTTAACTGAATAATTCATACCTTCAGTTCCTGCTAATTTAAAGATCGTTCACAACTATTTCATTGCAGCCTCATAAGTCACCCCTTATGTAAGTGCTTGAACAGTTAAGTGATAAGAATGTATGGATCCAATAGTTGATGAAGATATAGAATCCATAGAATCCCTACAGTGCAGAAGGAGGCCATTTGGCCCATTGAGACTGCACTACCACAATCCTACCCAGGCTCTATTCCCGTAACCTCACATATTTACCCTGCTAATCCCCCTGACACTACGGTCAACTTAGCTTGGCCAATCAACCTAACCCACACATCCTTGGACTGTGGGAGGAAACAGCAGCACCTGGAAGAAACCCACAGATACAGGGAGAATGTGCAAACTCCACCCAGACAGTGATCCGAGGCCTGAATTGAACCCGGGTCCCTGGCACTATGATGGGCTGCTTACTGTTTAAATGGTTATTCTGTACGTGAATCAGATTATGAAATGTCTTTCATTTTTACATATAAGTGGCTTGAGAAATTTTGTAAAGAGTGGGCATTAAATATGGTTAGGTCAAATTTATTCTGACAGTAAGATTAACATTGTATTCTGAAATGCTGCTTCTGCAAATAGGAAACGTTTTTTCCACCTCGTTTAGTGTCTGGAATGACAATGGAAGTCTTTTTATCTCCTGTCTCATGATTAAAGGGTGCGGTAGACAAGTAAAAGACCAGAGTGGAGGTGTAGGAATGCAAATAAATTTGGTCACCTTACATTTGATCATTCATGTTAAAATTTTAATACATTATTTTCATTACTTGTAAATTTACAGTATATCAAACATCAAAATAATTACATAATTCCACACAGTAGTTAATCCGGTCCCCAGTCTGAATGAACAAAACTCAGTCAATCAACTTCTTGGCTCCATTTTTACATTCAATAACAAAAATTGTTCCAACCCATCTTTCCGTAATCCTAAATCATATTTATGTGCATAACTATACTTACATTGCACAAGTTCCTTCCGACCTTTGCTGTGGTCTTTATTACCTGTTTAAGCAGCAGTGAATGTCTCCCGAGAGAGGTAATAGCAGTGCTGGAAAGCCTGCAAGGGCTAACATCACCATTTTTAAATTGCCATAAAAAGAAGTGAAAGGAGTGACCTTATTTCTTTTTGTGCAGTGTTCATCATTTACTGATACTGCTGGTATTCGAAGGAAAAGCTGGTGCAGCAAGCTTTCCAATTGTGGCAATTTTTTCTAGACGCTTTGCATTTTGCAACATCAAAATATACAGTGGGAGGAAATGGCCTGGTGGCGAGACTATTAATTCAGAAACTCAGTTAATGTTCTGGGGACCTGGATTCGAATCCCGCCATGGCAGATGGTGGAATTTGAATTCAGAATCACAGAATACTACAGTGCAGAAGAGGCTCTTCAGCCCATCGAGGCTGCACCGACGCATGAAATGACCTGACCTGCCCACCTAATCACTCTTGGCCCGTGGCCTTGAATGTTATGGCATGCCAAGTACTCATCCAGGTACTTTTTAAAGGATGTGAAGCATCTCACCTTCATCACTCTCGCAGGCAGCGCATTCCAGACTGTCACCGCCCTCTGAGTAAAAAAGATTTTCTTAAGTTTCCCCCAAACCTCCCACCCTCACTTTTAACTTGTGTCCCCTTGTAACTGATCCTTCAACTAAAGGGAACAGCTGCTCCCTATCCACCCTGTCCATGCCCCTCACAACCTTGAACACCTCAATCAGATCGCCCCTCAGTTTTCTCTGCTCCAACGAAAACAACCCAAGCTTATCCAACCTCTCTTCATAACTTAAATGTTCCATTCCAGGCAGCATCCTGGTAAATCTCCTCTGCACCCCTCCAGTGCGTTCACGTCCTTCCTATAATGTGGCGACCAGAACTGCACTCAGTACTCCAGCTGTGGCCTCACCAAAGTTCAATACAACTCCATCATAACCTCTCTGCTTTTGTAATCTATACCCCGATCGATAAAGGCGTGTGCCATATGCCTTTTTCACCACCCTATTAACCTGCCTTTCTGCCTTCAGAGATCTATGGACAAACACGCCAAAGTCCCTTTGTTCTTCGGAACTTTCCAGTGTCAGACCTTTCATCGTATACTTCCTTGTCAAACTACTCCTTTAATTCAATTAAAAACTAATATTTGGAATTAAGAATCTACTGATGACCATGAAACCATTGTCGACTGTGGTTCACGAATGTCCCTTTAGGGAAGGAAATCTGCTGTCCTTACCTGGTCTGGCCTACATGTGACTCCAGAGTCACAGCAATGTGGTTGACTCTTAAATGCCCTCAGGTATGGGCAATAAATGCTGGCCCAGCCAGTGATGTCCATGTCCCATGAATGAATTTTTAAAAAGCTGCAGTGAGAGGAAACTAAATTGATCTTAATTGCAGACCATTGTATAAACTGACAGCTGTTGAGCGATTCATTCACACGTCTATTATTATTTTCATTTTTCTTCTGAGTTATCAATCCACCAAATATTTTTCAAATCAAGACTATACCTGTATTCATCTTCCAGTTACAAATAAGGTATATTTAATGCGTATGGGTGTAATTTTTTCATGTGCAGGGTTAAGTACCAAAAAAGGTTTAAAATGGATCCTTTACAGAGTAACAGACCTATAGCAATAATGTTCTTGCAGCTCATTGTATTTGCAGAGCCCTACTAGAACGTGGCCACAGGCCGTCTCTGAAAGAAGGCAGGTAGTTTGATGAAAATAAATAAAATTAAGTTAATAGGTAAGGTACAACACCAAGAAAACGGACACTTGTCTTCTCTGATTCCAGTGGCTTCACAGCCTGGTGTAATATCATTTTCCAGGAACCTCAGAATTAATACTCCAGATTATATCAGATGCTAAGATTAATCCAAACTTTCCAGGAAGGAAGAAAATATATTGCCTTAAGGTTTGTGTTGCGAGCGAGTGAAAAATGGAAAATGCTCTCTTCCAGCAATGGATGATCATAATGAGGGAATGAGGTGATACATTTATACAAATTCATCACCTGTCTAAAATATGTGGCGGCTCCATGATGAACGAGCTGCCAAACTGAATCTGGAGGCCAAGCAATCAATGTCACACAGAAGCTAGCAAACAGGTTTTAAGTTTTAATAAACAGATCCTGACGATATTTAATGTAGTTCCAACACAGACATGACACCACCAAATTCAGGATCCTGACGGATGAAAGAAGTTCAAGAGGAAATAGGAGAAACGGCTTTTTGCCTTTGCTGCGATCTTGAGCCAGACCCTAAGTTTTAGCACAAAGCAGCTCGGGACCAAAGACTTTGTTTAAAGTAGATAAAGTTTGAAATCCCAGGGATTTACAAAGAGTATAAATCACCAGACTCTATCATTTTTAAACAAACCAAAATAAACTTTACTGTCAGAAAATTGACAGTAAATTGACAATATCTATCTTATACTCTAACATTCTGAATTAGGATGAGAGACATGTAAATTAACAGGCAACTGGTCTAAAATGGCAGATATGACCAAGGCAGATTTTGTGGATTTATCAGTAACCCACCCAGGCGTCAGTGTGAGTTACACTGTGAGTTACACAATCTCATTAAAATTCTGTCTTCCTCATGAGGGATTTTAAGTCTTCATTTTTGAAGATCTCGTCTCTGAATTCCCTTCAAAAGCCACCCTTGACTTGATCTGCCTCAACGACTGCACATTTCCTGATGGCTTCTGAGACAGAGTTCAACTGGCTTCCCGAGGCTGCACCCAACAGCACCGACTCACAGGCTCAACTCCAGACTCTTCAGCCACACCAAGCAGAACACCTCTGCCATGAAGGGTTTGCCCCAACGGCTTGCAGCATGGAATCAATGACCTTCCACTGCTTTTTTAAGCACTCCAGCAATTCTCTGAGCCCAGCCTGTAGGGAGCCAACACACATCTCTTTCACCACTTGGAGTCTCTTCCTTTGCTCCTCTCTTCCCCAATGGTTCCAACCGATGGCCTCCTCTTGGGGATCTGCTCCTCCAGATGGCCTCTTCTCAGTGGTTCCTTTTCCAATAGTCTCTCTCTCTGTGTCCTCCCTCCCCAGATCCTCTTCCTGGTAGTTGCTCCTTGTGTGGAGCATCTCCTGCCTCCCCT
The DNA here is from genome assembly GCF_964213995.1 of Mustelus asterias. NCBI lineage: Eukaryota > Metazoa > Chordata > Chondrichthyes > Carcharhiniformes > Triakidae > Mustelus > Mustelus asterias. The sequence goes on from NC_135803.1 coordinate 42,872,639, forward strand.
TCCCCATCCCCATTTCCATGATGCCTCCCTCTATCATGGTACCACCCTCCACCCCTTCATTATGGTGCCGTGTTCGCTGTTTTCACACTGTGGAAGTGCCCTGGTGATCTTTCCCACAGCCTCTGAAGTACCCAGAACATTGGACTGAGCATGTATAGCTTCCCTGCTGGAATTCCCAAGGCATGCCGGGGCTCACAGTCCTCGGCCGCTGCCAGGAAAATGCTCCAGAGACAGATAACTTTGCATTTCTTAACACCCTATGTATGGGCAGCAAGCAACAATGAGTAACATAGATAATCAGAATCAACGAATTTTAAAGACCTCTATTGATTTCAAAACAATGAAAGGCCTGGCAGCAGCATATCTAAAGAGTTTTCTTTGTAATTGAATATAGAATTTATACTTAGGTGTTAATAAAAAGAAAAAAAGACCTTGCTTGCGCCTTTTGCACACACACACAGGGCATCTCTAAACACTTAATAACAAATGAGCTACTTTTGAAGTGCAGTCACTGATGTAATGTACAAACGTGACGGCCAATTTGCTTACAGCAAGCTCCCATAAAAAGAATGTGATAATGACCAGATATATCTGTGTTTGTGATATTGATTGAGGGATACATCTTGGTTCAGACATTCGGGATAACTCTCCTGCCCTTCTTCAAAATAGTGTCATGGGATCTTTTGGGGGGGGGGGATTCTCCTGCCCCACCCGCCACAGGAATTGTAGCCGGCGGGGATGCGGACCTCGAAAAGGTCCACTGACCTCGGGCGGGATTCTCCGGTTTTGGGAGAATGCAGAGCCAGAGAATCCCACCCTTTATGTCCACCTGAGGCATTTCTCATTCTTTCAAGCATTGCTGGGAAGGTCAGCATTTGTTGCCCATCCTTAATTGCCCTTAAGAAGACTGTGATGAATCGCTTTCTTGAACTGTTGGAAGGCAGGCAGGCAGACAGAGCGTCAGTTTAACATTTCATCCAAAAGATGGCACCTCTGTCAGTGCAGCACTCGCTCAGTGCGGCACTCAAGTGACAAGTACTTGAGTGGAAGTTGAACCCAGAACCTTGTGACTTAGAGATGAGAGTGTGACACACTGAACCATGGTTGGGCACAATCCAATGATAAATTTATGTCTGCATTTTAAAAAACAAATCCATGCATCAATTTAAAAAGTCCACAAGTTTTATTCATGTTCAGCAATTAACTGCTGGATTCTGGCAGGATACAGATCTAGAAACAAAGATTGATGTTCCTACACTTTCTGTTTGGTTAGTGGTTCTGTGTATATTCTTAAAAAAGCTATTTCAAATTGTAATGTCTGATTCTATCATTCATTATGAAAGTCTTTCAATCTGTCTGTCGTGGTTGTTTCCTAGCTAAATCTAATGTGTTGCGAATAACAACAGTTTCCTTTCTAAGAACACCCATAGTCATAGCCTTGTATAGAATTTAGTATTCTGTGTCTTAGAATCTTAGAATCCCTTCAGCACAGAGAGAGGCCATTCGGCCCATCGAGTCTGCACCGACCACAATCCCACCCAGGCCCTACATATCCCTTATATCCCTACATATTTACCCGCTAACCCCTCTAACCTACGCATCCCAGGACACTAAGGGCAATTTTAGCATGGCCAATCAACCTAACCCGCACATCTTTGGACTGTGGGAGGAAACCGGAGCACCCGGAGGAAACCCACACAGACACTTTACACGAAGAGAATGTGCAAACTCCACGCAGCAGTGCTAACCACTGTGCTACCGTGCTGCCCAAGTGTAGACTTTGTTGTCAACTTTATTATGTGAAGTAATCTGTTCTCCATGTTTCCCAATGTCTAATTGAATCATAGTATCTCTATAGCGCAGGAGGAGGCCATTTGGTCCATCGAGCCTACACCAGCATCAATCCCACCCAGGACCTATCCCGGTAACCCCACACATTTACCCTGCTAATCACCCTGACACTAAGGGGCAATTTAGCATGGCCAATCCACCTAACCTGCACATCTTTCTGACTCTGGGAGGAAACCCACGCGGACACGGAGAGAACGTGCAAACTCCACACAGACAGTGACCGAAGGTGGGAATTGAACCCGGGTCCCTGGCACTCTGAGTCAGCAATGCTAACCACTGTGCCGCCGTGCTGCCCTATTTGTAGTATGGAGCTCAGAATTACAGGTACTACCGTATACAAATTGTTAACTCACCCCCTCTTGTCCTCCCTTTGAAAATCTGATCACATTACCGAGGGTTCGGGAACCAGTGGCGCCTTCTAAATTTGTGATTTTCCTGGCCTGCCTGCACTAGAACACACTCCGAGAGAGAATGGAGAATCCGACCCTTTGTGGAATTAATTGTTGTGGTATACCTTTAAGGAGTGTACCTAAAACTGCTGTGCATCATGGATGTGATGTGTATGCTCATGTAGTCATGAGGCAGAAGGTAGGAGCTGTTCAATCCTGTTGTACTGAGGTTTCTCCTCAATAACTACTCCACGGTCAGGCATCAGGGCACCCAGCTCTTTATTATGTCTACTCGCTCCACACTCCAAACGTTGACTGCCGTCTCTGGGCGGATCCCAACAGCTCACCCAACACCCGAGGTCTAATTAACCTGTTCCCTTAAAGGAGCAGTAACAGGAGCAGTCTTAGAGATCAGACATGTTAATAAGCCTCCCAGATATTGCTGTATGTAGTTACATCTCTTCAAATAAAGAAATCCACCCAACTGAGTTGCTAATCCTCTTTGTGTGGTTGATGTGTAAAGTAGAGAACACTACACAATTTATCCAATTTTTATATTTAAGTGAAAATCTAATAGATTTAAATTAAGACCAAAAGTAACTACTATGACAATACATATTATTACTCTTGCTGAATGTGGAAATGTCTTAATAAGGCATGACCAGGGAGCACTGGTGTACATGAGGCTATCCATTCATGGAAGCAAACTGAGCTACTTACAGAAATGGATATGAAGGCTTAGCTTTTGTTGCCAGTGGCAGACAAACAGCAATTGTGGGCTTTTTCACTGTGATTTGTGGTTATCAGGCTGTCAAAACAGTGCACTGCGCTTTACTGGGGATCTGGCAGCTGTGAGAACAGGGCAAGAAGCAGTGTGTCTCCTCAACCATTCACATTAAGTAGCTTTTACTGAAATACACAGGCCTGAATTTTCCTAATGTGCCGACAGGGATGGAGGTGGGGAGGGGTGGTGCCAGTAAAATGGGGGGTGAGCAGCATCCTGACATCTCACTAACACACCAACAAGGAGGTGTACCCAGGATGGCCTGTGGACTGGGTTACCTGTCTGCTGCAGAGAGCCAGACTGGCAATTTCAATAGTTAAGGCTCTCATCACCAGCATTTTTTTCAGCAGCAGAAAGTAAAGTTTATTTATTAGTCACAAGTCAGCTTACATTAACACTGCAATGAAGTTACAGTGAAAATCCCCTGGTCGCCACACTCCGGCGCCTGTTCGGGTACACTGAGGGAGAATTTGGCAGGGCCAATGCACCTAAACAGCACGTCTTTCAGATTGTGGGAGGAAACCGGAGCAGTCGGAGGAAACCCACGCAGACACTGAGAGAACATGCAAACTCCACACAGACAGTGATCCAAGCCGGGAATCGAACCCGGGTCCCTGGCTCTGTGAGGCAGGTGTGCTAACCACTGTACCACCTTGCCAAGGCCCCCAACCACAGGGAGGACACCAGCTTCATGAGGGCAGACTCACCCTGCGGCAGGCCGGGAGGCAATTGGAGCCAGGGAATCATTCCCCAAAGAAGCAACCATAGGCAGAAAATGTAGCCCCCTGCAGCCCCAAAGGTCCCTCTAATCCAGGGAGCCTTCTACCTTTCCCCCTCTGAAATATTTAATTGTGTTTACACCACTGACTGGGTCACCTTTTTGAGGTGCCCTTCCACAGTCCTTTGTATCTTAGCGGCACCCGCCGTGCACACTGGGACTGCTGAGCCTCTAGACCTGTTGGTCTTGTGGTTGGACGAGCAGCATTGGGAGCCCAGATGCCATCTTTAACAGGGTGGTGGGCATGGAGGCAGTTAGTTAGGAAGCAGCCTCCAGAAAAATAATTCCTGTCAGTTGACTTCTGCCAACTGTGGGCTTGGGACCAGCATTTGGCCCTGGCACTGGGGTCTCTAAGCCAGTGGGAAACCCCTGCCTGTAGATTCTGAACCAGGAGGTGTAGGTTTGAATATCCGTATCTATGTGAAATCATCTACTGAAAGTGAAATAAAGAGAGGGAAATAACGCTGGAATGAAGAGCGGGAGAAAGGAAACAAAAAGAAAAAGTTAGAAGAAAATAACTTCTTAAAATCTCTAACAGTAACTAAAATCTGAAGAAATTAGCTTCTAGTCTTAAAAATAAACGCTCAGTGGTGGAGAAGTTGTTTGGCAGTAATTTAAGACTTATCGCACTGTTAAAAACTCATCTACGCTTGAAAGGACAGGCGCTAACATTTTCTGGCATGTTTATTGGGTAAGTACCGTAATTTAAAACACTGCTTGCTTTGTGTGTTGAGTCTCTCAGTGAAATACTGTTATCACAAAGCTTTTGGAGGAGCAGAGCAACTTAGATAGCAACTTCCAGATTCCCCTGTTTAACTGTGTAAGTCTGGACGCCACAAGTTGCTGTCTGATTTACTCCTCAGTAAGTGAGTGCAGATAGATTCATCATTATTCTAACTGCAAAATCCAGGACCATACGTGAATAGATATATTTTCATTAATAAGAAGGATAAATTATTTCAGTACGTCTTTGGGAGTCATATAAAACTGCATGTACGAAAGGACTGGGTATGTGCCTTTTATGCCAGGGATTAAGTATTATTATATCAGGCAGTCTCATGGGGGAACAGTTCTTCAGAAAATGTCCGGGATTAGCACCCTTACATTATTGGCAATTCGTTTTATAATAAATGCATTTATTTTACATTAATAATAAATTGTCGGGAAACATTAAATATCATAGGTATCAATAAACCTGCATGAACATTTTTTAAAACCAGAAATCGCATTTCATAATTTAAATATTAATTCCATCTTAATTGTAATTTCATGTATCCTCAGAAGGCTTGTAACTATTTTTTAATGTTGAATTGAGTACATTTTCTGATGTTAGAATCTGCAGTTCATTCATTGGGTTTTAGACTCAGGTGCCACCAGGAAATTGCATGAAAAACTATTTTCCTTGCTCGCATCATCCACAAAATACCATTAGTTTGGCTTTCACTTCCTATAGTTCACACAACAGTTACCAACTATCCCAGGAATTTGTCCAAGTCCCAGAAACCTGTACTCTATCCTGAGTCCAGCTGATAGCAGATGTATCTTACAATCTAGTGAGGACTTGCCTCACGTTTTTGCAATGTCTTTTAATGCCGATAATTGCAGCAAGATGACATAAACATGTTCATATTACTGTACTCCAGGCATAAAGACATTCTGTTCACTTTTGCTTTTGATCTTTAGTAATTTTCTGTTTGAATATCGGAGTAGATTGCAAATCTGTAGACTGCACCCAGCACATAGATCCTGCAGCGTGTTTGTATTGTCGAGAGTGAAATGGTGCAGCACCATATTTGAATCTTCTTAATACAATATGAAATTGAGTGCCCGATTCCACTTTCCTTGTAGAGATTAAAGATCTGTTTAAAATCTAGAGGCAACGTTCCTAGTCACATGGAGACATTAATAACATACGTACTTGGTGCAGTGCTGCCTGGCAATAAATCCTTTGTTAATGACCCCCTTGAGCATAAGCAAGTGTTTATTTTATTCGAACAGAGGTGCAGGCCAACATGAAAATGAAATATTTATTTTGCGCAACTTTAGAATGTCAAATTCCAAACACTTAGAGCTTAAGGTATCCAAGTCAGTGTATACATGGGAGGTTGTCCCTTACCCACTCCCTCACACCGAATCCCTTTTTAGTCTAGTTCCTGACTTCACTCCTCTAATTACTGGTACTGATCCCTGCCAGGAGTACGAGGAACTGTCAGGAATGGGGGCTGCTCACTAGCTGAGGACAGTAGCTCAAAGGGTGAGGAGAAAAAGTAGTGTTAGTATGGTACAGGCTGAAGAAGAATGCCAGCTTGAAGGGCAGGTGGAAGAAATGGAGAAAAATCTCCCGAACATCTCCAGTGTTGGCAGCAGTGTTGTTGGTAGTAGGTTCCCATTTATCGAAACGTTCCAAGATAAGCAATTGAGTGAATTAAAGTGTAATGTTTGGACATTGCTGCAAAACAGAGCATTAAAAATCACTGTGAACGGAATTTTTCATTTTGTGACTAAGTGCAGTGACGGGCAGCTCCGACAGCACCTTTCCCACTGCCCAGAATCTGGGGGATCCCGCACCAGATTCTGCTGCTTTGAAGCTTATTAATTATGCACAGGGGAGTTCCCCCTAAATCACCTGGCGGGCCAGCAGCTTATTCATTCCCACTTGCATCAGCTGTCGTGTTTGAAGTTTCCGGCATACTCATATCACTCTCTCCAGCGCACTTGTGTTCACCAGACTCCAACATGTCAGGAGGCTTTCACTGACAAGGTCCTCAAAAGGTCTTATTCGAGGAGTCCTAGCCCATTGGGAACGTCCGACATGTGGAGTTTTTTCAAGGAGCAGCTACTGCGAGTCTGTGATAGGTATGTCCCTGTCAGGCAAGGAGGAATTGGTAGGGCTAGGGAACCGTGGTGCACCAAAAAAGTTTCTTTGTTGGTTAAAAAGAAAAAGGAGGCTTATGTTCGGATGAGACATGAGCACTCGGGTAGTGCACTAGAAAGCTTTAGATTGGCTAAGAGGGAGTTGAAGAGCGAGCTTAGAAGGGCTAAAAGGGGACATGAGAAGACTTTGGCGGATAGGGTTAAAGAGAATCCTAAGGCGTTCTATAGGTATGTCAAGAACAGAAGGTTGGTTAGGGCAAGTTTAGGGCCAGTTATAGATGGCAGAGGGAAGTTATGTGTGGAACCGGAGGAGATTGGTGAAGCATTGAACCAATATTTCTCTTCGGTGTTCACGCAAGGGGACATGAATATAGCTGAGGAGGACACTGGGTTGCAAGGGAGTAGAATAGACAGTATTACAGTTGATAAGGAGGATGTGCAGGATATTCTGGAGGGTCTGAAAATAGATAAATCCCCTGGTCCGGATGGGATTTATCCAAGGATTCTCTGGGAGGCAAGAGAAGTGATTGCAGAGCCTCTGGCTCTGATCTTCAGGTCGTCGTTGGCCTCTGGTATAGTACCAGAAGATTGGAGGTTAGCGAATGTTGTCCCATTGTTTAAGAAGGGGAACAGAGACTTCCCCGGGAATTATAGACCGGTGAGTCTCACTTCTGTTGTCGGCAAGATGTTGGAAAAAATTATAAGGGATAGGATTTATAGTTATTTGGAGAGTAATGAATTGATAGGTGATAGTCAGCATGGTTTTGTGGCAGGTAGGTCGTGCCTTACTAACCTTATTGAGTTTTTTGAGAAAGTGACCAAGGAGGTGGATGGGGGCAAGGCAGTGGACGTGGTATATATGGATTTTAGTAAGGCGTTTGATAAGGTTCACCATGGTAGGCTTCTGCAGAAAATGCAGATGTATGGGATTGGGGGTGATCTAGGAAATTGGATCAGGAATTGGCTAGCGGATAGGAAACAGAGGGTGGTGGTTGATAGTAAATATTCATCATGGAGTGCGGTTACAAGTGGTGTACCTCAGGGATCTGTTTTGGGGCCACTGCTGTTTGTAATATTTATTAATGATCTGGATGAGGGTATAGTTGGGTGGATTAGCAAATTTGCTGATGACACCAAAGTCGGTGGTGTGGTAGACAGTGAGGAAGGGTGTCGTAGTTTGCAGGAAGACTTAGACAGGTTGCAAAGTTGGGCCGAGAGGTGGAGGATGGAGTTTAATGCGGAGAAGTGTGAGGTAATTCACTTTGGTAGGAATAACAGATGTGTTGAGTATAGGGCTAACGGGAGGACTTTGAATAGTGTGGAGGAGCAGAGGGATCTAGGTGTATGTGTGCATAGATCCCTGAAAGTTGGGAATCAAGTAGATAAGGTTGTTAAGAAGGCATATGGTGTCTTGGCGTTTATTGGTAGGGGGATTGAATTTAGGAGTCGTAGCGTTATGTTGCAACTGTACACAACTCTGGTGCGGCCGCACTTGGAGTACTGTGTGCAGTTCTGGTCCCCACATTACAGGAAGGATGTGGAGGCTTTGGAGAGGGTGCAGAGGAGGTTTACCAGGATGTTGCCTGGTATGGAGGGGAGATCCTATGAGGAGAGGCTGAGGGATTTGGGATTGTTTTCGCTGGAAAGGCGGCGGCTAAGAGGGGATCTTATTGAAACATATAAGATGATTAGAGGTTTAGATAGGGTGGATAGTGATAGCCTTTTTCCTCTGATGGAGAAATCCAGCACGAGGGGGCATGGCTTTAAATTGAGGGGGGGTAGTTATAGAACCGATGTCAGGGGTAGGTTCTTTACCCAGAGGGTGGTGAGGGATTGGAATGCCCTGCCAGCATCAGTAGTAAATGCGCCTAGTTTGGGGGCGTTTAAGAGATCCGTAGATAGGTTCATGGACGAAAAGAAATTGGTTTAGGTTGGAGGGTCACAGTTTTTTTTTTAACTGGTCGGTGCAACATCGTGGGCCGAAGGGCCTGTTCTGCGCTGTAATGTTCTATGTTCTATTGGCATGTGCTGTACCCCAGGGGCGGCTCAAAGAAGCGCACCAATCGCACCTGTCCAGCCTTAGAGGCCATTGCCCAGGGGGTCAGCGCTGTGGGCACCTGCTCATGAAGTGCCACATAGTGCAGGAAGCGGAGAAACAATCACGTCCGCTCTGCCAGGGTAAGTCCTCTCTCAGCTCCCTCCACTATCAAACTCACAGCATTGCATTATGTGCTCAGATGGCTACTCTCTTCACGGATCTCTCACACTCAGTCACAGGGGACACGCATCAACACTCACACTCTCAACAGGACTTTCACAACACCACCATCACATCTGTCTTGTTGCTTGACTTCCAATCTCTGTCCCTCTGGGTTGGGCACACCACACACAAGGGACATGCATTTCACCCAACCTCTGCTCCATCCCCTCTGATCACATCTGTTTCTTACAAGTTACAAGTTGTTCATCTGGAATACATGAATGTGTATGGAAACAGCTCCATTTTTAAATTCAAAGCAAGCATCACATTCAAAATTTGTGCAGGTGTATTTATTGTTAACTGCTGCTCTGCATTACAAGGAATCTATATTATAGCCTCTTTACTAACAATGAATTCTTGTAATAATGACTACATACAATAGCCATAGCTGACAGCTAAATTGTATGATTAGCCTTCAAGATTTCGTGGAGCTTTTTTTCTTCTAAAGAAATTTTAACAATAAAAAACACTGGTGCAATGAGGCAGAACATTGTCAGATCACGTTCACTTCGGGAAGTTTAGCAAAAGAATTTCTGCTGATACTCCAGTGCAGTACTGACTGAGTGCTGCATTGTCAGAGGTAACGCCCTTCAAATGCGATGGCCTAGTGGTATTATCGCTGGACTATTAATCCAGAAACTCAGCTAATGTTCTGGAGACCCGGGTTCGAATCCCACCACGGCTGATGGTGGAATTTGAATTCAATTAAAAATGGAATTCTGGAATTAAGAATCTACTGATGACCATGAGACCACTGGCGATTGTCAGGAAAACCCAGGGAATGAAATCTGCATCCTTACCTGGTCTGGCCCCCATGTGACTCCAGGCCCACAGCAATGTGGTTGACTCTCAACGGCCCTCGGGCAACTAGGGATGAGCAATAAATGCTGGCCAGTCAACAATGCCCATGTCCCATGTATGAATTTTTAAAAAATGACATATTAAACCGAGACCCTGGGCAGGATCTTCTGGCCGTGCTCGCCCCAAAACCGGAAAATCCCGTCCGAGATCAATGGACCTTTGCATGGTCTGGTCCGCCCACCCCCCACCCCCACTACAATTCCCGTGGACGGTGGGATGGGAAAATTCCCCCCGCCCCCATCTGTTATCTCAGGTGGATGAAAAAGATCCCATTGCATTATTCAAAGACTACAGGGGAATTATCACCAGTTAGAACACTGTAAAAATATCTGGTCATTAACTGGTTGCTGTTTTTGGAGCTTAGATTGTGCAAATTGCTTTTTACAACAGTGACTACAATTCAAAGATTCTTAATTAGTTATAAAGTGCTTTGGGATGTCATAAGATCATGAAAAGCACTCTGGAATTGCAAGTATTTCCTTCTTTCAATATTGCCAGTGGACTATTCATCTCTTTATGATGCTGCTCCAAGTATTACTCCTTTCAAAAATTAGGGAATATTTCAGGAATCACTCTTTCTTTGGACATTACTCTATTAAGAATGCAAGTGAAGCCCTGCACTTTCATAAACTGAATCTCACACACGTTGGTAATGACCACTAGTAGAAACAGCATTGACAAGTAAAGTATTACCAAATTGGAATATACAGTGTCAGCTTAACTATATATTCATGCCCCTGCAAACAACCCTTCAGTATTCTATAAACTGGTAAACAGAATGAAAGTAATGACAGAAAATAATGCACATCAATACACGGGACACAGACAAGGGCGATACTCACGCACACTTTCATTCTGAGGGGACCACAATACAGCTCTTCAATTTAAATATTTGGTGGTGATTATCATTATCACATTTTGGGATTTTGGATTATGTTGCCATGAGACATCTTTTTGGAAATTTAAAGTTTGAAGTTAAAGTTTAAAGTTTATTTATCCGTGTCACAAGTAGGCTTACATTAACACTGCAATGAAATTACTGTGAAAATCCCCTAGTCGCCACACTCTGGCCTGTTCGGGTACACTGAGGGAGAATTTAGCATGGCCAATTCACCTAACCAGCACGTCTTTCAGACTGTGGGAAGAAACCGGAGCATCCGAAGGAAACCCACGCAGATACGGGAGGAACATGCAGACTCCGCACAGCCAGTGACCCAAGCTGGGAATTGAACCTGGGTCCTGCTGCTGTGAGGCAGCAGTGCTAACCACTGTGCCACCGTGCCATCCTAATGAAGTGCTACTAATGATTGAAATTGAGTCCCTGATTAAATTTGCAGGACAACGGGGAGGACCGATGTAGATTTCAGATAGGACATCTCAACCAGCATTGCTGGAAACAGTAAAGATAATTTTGTTGAAAAAGAGGCATTCTAAAGCTTTTCATGATGCACTCAACAGAACATTACAACAATACCAATAAGTGGAAAACAACAATTTATTCTGTATGTGAAGAGAATTGGTTGGTTGGCAAGTGGACTCTGGTTGGCAGTTATCTGTCAGTCACCATCAACTGATGCATTCTCCATGGCAACACCTCTACCAATCATAGTGCAGTTGCCAATCAGCACTCTCCTCTCATACAGCTTAAACTGTTTCTTTTCCCTCAACTGGGATTCTTGCAAAGTGTCCTGATGATGCAAGACAAAAACCTTCGCCATGTCTCTTTTTTCAACAATATGCAAGCTCTGTACGACAAAATGACTATTTAGTAAAGATAATTTGGTCATTCTAGTTATTGCTCATGCTCAGTGCTGCTGTGGCAATGTGATTCAGCTGACAATGGAATCAGGCTTTTTTAAAAGAGAAGAACTCGTGAACCCTTGAGGCAGCAAGGCCACAAGGTGCTCCAGAAAGGACAGAATACTGGAGGGAAGTGTTGGAAAATTCATTTTAATTTTAATAACAACACATGCTGAAGTGGCATCGAGTAGCCTTGTTCATTATTTTATACGTTGAGTAAAGGCATGGTGTATTGCTTGAAATAATTGGATCTGCTTTTAACTCCTGTCCTACATGCTTAACTGATGGGAAATAAATAGCTCAACGATTTAAATCAAGTCTCATTTCACCAAATGTTTATTCAGTTCACCTTGAGAAAAATAAAATTACGTGCAAAAGTCTTGAGTATCTGATCCAACTCATAATTGGGAATACTATGGTTATATCCCTGAGTAACACCAAGTGGATACAGCAGAGCAAGAGCCAACTCTTTTATAAGAGAAATGCTCAAACCACTTATAGGAGTGACTACTGCCTGTCAATCTAAAAAAGAATTTGCAATAGACCTGCATTAAACAATCAACTTTTAAAATGAGACATGCATATCAAGAGGTCTAAAAAGTAAAGCAAACTATTTGGTACTGTGCATCAAATACACACAATATGTTTCAATAATGGTAGACTGTTACATTAAAGAAACAAACGCTTCACTAGTTCATCTACGGTGAGCCATGTGCACAGAATCAGACCCTGGTCTTCTAGTTTCCAGATTGTGAGAAATCTTCTTACCTTAGCAACAGTTTCATGAAGACTAAAGGAGGGATCCAAGACTTCCACCATCAATGCATCGTGAACCAGATGTGCTTCAGATAGAAATCCTGGGTCCTATGAAAAAGCAAAGCCAAATACAACTGAGATGGAGCAATTAATTTTGTTGGCATTTACATATTATTTGGAATGCTTTATAGCGATGCCCCATCACATATTTCCTCAAAACATGGAAGATGCTTTATGGATAGTGATAAGGTTCAATAACAACATACGTGGCACCTTTAAAGTAGGAAAATGTCCCATGGTGATTCACAGTATTATAAACTTACAACACTGAGTCATGGAAGGAGATATTAGGTCTGAGACCAAATGCTTGGTCAAAGATGCAGGTTTTAACAAGTATGTTAAGGGTGAAAATTCAGATAGAGATGCAGAGAGGTGTCTATTTAGGTGGAGGTAGTGGGGCCAGAGGGTATTCCAGAGCTTATGGCCTATAGATAACTGAAGGCAAGGCCACCAATGGTGGAACAACTATAACTGGGAATAATTGAGGCCAGAATTAAATGAATGCAGAGATCTCAGAAGGTTGTAGGGCTGGAGGAGATTACAGAGATAAGGAAGGGTGAGGCCATGCAAGAATTTGAAAATTTCTCAATCAAGTGCGAGCCAATGTAAGTCAGCAAGCACAGGAGTGAAAGGGGAACCAAAGTTGGTGCAAGTTAAGATACCCGCAGCAAAGTTTTAGATTACCTTATGTTTAGGGAGGGTCTTGGAATAGTCAAGTCCAGAGGTAAGTAAGGCACAAGGGTGTCAGCAGCAGCTAAGCTGGGACAAGGCCAAGGGGGCCAATATTGCAGTACACAGTTTCACAGGGCACATCAAAATTATAAAGAGGAGCGTTCATCTTTCATTTTGTGAGGGGATGACATAGTCTGTTTCCCAAGCAGGATGGAAAGTGAATGATAAAACTGAAATGTAAAGCATTTCATTATGTAAAGCATTTCTTTTTCTCTGATTTGACAACCTTGAGTGTGTACTTGTGTAACATTGCCTAAAAATAACACAAAGCTCCTTTGATGTCAAAAAGGCAGACAAGGTGCTTCATGAAGGAAATTGGAGCAATTTTGAGACAAATTGAAAGCTTTATATACATGTCATACTTATTGAGACACTGCTACATTTGAAACAATTTGTTTAATAGAAAACCTCAGTTTTTGCACCCTGTTCCCTAATATGTAAATGCAGCAATTTGGATTTTTCTTCTATTTGACATATTTTTGTCAAGTTCTACACTCACAGGCGAAGCAGACTGAACAACATTTGAAGAGAAATAATGGTGTGGTTAACCTTTCAGGTCTTATGGTCTTTTGTCAGTTTTGATGAATGTGGTGTAGGGAACAAATAGGCCTGAGGTGCATGTACTACTGCGGCTCAGAAGTTAATACCAGTAGTAACCCAGGTGCGCACTAGAGAAGTTAACCGAAAGACTGGACTTGAACAATGTCAGCAGGGGTTCTCAGGTAACTCCTCAACATAGACTGGGGATGGGGGATGCTTTATTTTATGCCTTGGAGATGTGCAGAGATGACCAGGTTTCTAGGTCTGAGCAGGTGTTTTTATTCAATGCTTTAAAATGTCTGCATTCATGCTAACAGCATCTTCCGTTCAGTTTCTCTGTTTTAGTCATGACACTCAGGCTAGTCTAACAGCACAGAGAGAACAATTAACAGACTAGCAGAATCAAACACCTAACAATTGAACAAATGAATGCTGCAGGGACGACCAAGAATACTGAGCACTGATCGGTGTCCATCAGGAAATGTGGATAGACAAATTAAATGGCCAGGATTAGGTGGATAGCAGTGCTGCTGGTATTGTGGAAGGGGGTGTGGTGGTGGTTGAATAGCTAAAGTACAGCAATCCATGTCGTTTGAATTTACAGTAAGAAGTCTAACAACACCAGGTTAAAGTCCAACAGGTTTATTTAGTAGCAAAAGCCTTTGCTACTAAATAAACCTGTTGGACTTCTTACTGTGTTTACCCCAGTCCAACGCCGGCATCGCCACATGTTTGAATTTACAGACAGTCCTCCTGGCTTCACATTCACGCAAGAATTATTTTAAGCACTTACCTTGCTGGTAGCAGCCTCCAGCAGTTGTTTTAAGCGTTGCCTGTTAAGTCTGACATGAATCTGTGGTTTACTGAATGAAGCCAGCTCAATGCCAATACTCAGAAGAGTGCCTCAACCCAGGCATTTGAATCTTTATTTCAATATGTAAAGCGTTAAATGCCTATTTGAAGTGCGGGACCACAAAATTTATACTTTTTGCCTAAACAAATATGGTAGGCAACACACCTCCAGCTTGTAATAAGTGTGTGAGTCCTGACTGACCTATTGGAGACTGGGCAGGATACTTATGAGCAATAGTGAGCCCAAGTCCAAAATCCTTTGTAGCTTTTTCTGGGGAAGGGTTGAGCAGGACAGAAACACCAACAGTGTATTTAGAATAATGTTATTTTGTGGTTCCATATCAAATGAGATCTCTATTTGTAATTTATTGTCCACTGTTTTCACATTCAGCAATAAGCTTTGACCATATAGCAGACAGATTGCAGAATTACCTCTGTGAAGTCTTGGATATACTCAATGATCTTACACCTGGAAGATCAATTGATGTTGCTTATGGAGAGCATTAGTTCAATTTTATATCCTCACGAACTGTAATCATGTATTTATTTTCTCATTTATTCTCTTGTTTGTTGATGGTGTGATTTTAAAAGGTTACAAATGAAACAAAAGTTAATGGAATTTACCCACAAAGTCATAAGATTTTCCAGCATTGAAATATGACAGACACAGCTCATGGAAGCCACAATATTACTTGACAAACAATAGTAAACCTATTGATACATCCAAACTGGAAGGAGTACTGAAGGCGATGAGGGCACAAAATGTACTCTGGGTGGGCAATTTCACCAGGGTGACTTGGTAGCGCCTCTAATGACAGAGGTGCCTAAGTCCTGAAGGACAGAGCTGCTAGACTGGGTTTGCAGCAGGTGGGAAAGGAACCAACAAGACGGAAAAATTTCCTTGACCTTGTCCCCACCAATCTACCTGTCACAGATGCATTTGTTCATGAGAGCGTTGGTAAGAACGACCACCACACACGCCTCCTAGAGTCAAAGTCCTGTCTTCACACTGTGGATACCCTGCATCGTGCTGTGCAGCACTACCACTGTGCTAAATGGGATGGATTTCAAATAGATATAGCAACTTAAAACTGGGTATCCATTAGGCGGCATGGGCCATCAGCAGCAGAATCATATTCAACTATAATCTGCAACCTCATGGTCTGGGATATCCCCAGCCCACTATCACCATCATAGAACATAGAAAAGCTACAGCACAAACAGGCCCTTCAGCCCACAAGTTGCACCGAACATGTCCCTACCTACTAGGCTTACCTATAACCCTCTATCTTACTAACTTCCATGAACTTATCCAAAAGTCTCTGAAAAGACCCTATCGAATCCACCTCCACCCACCACTACTGGCAGCCAATTCCACGCACCCACCACCCTCTGAGTGAAAACCTTACCCCTAACATCTCCTCTGTACCTACTCCCCAGCACCCTAAACCTGTGACCTCTTTTCAGCCCTAGGTAAAAGCCTCTGAGAATCCACTCTATCAATATCTCTCAACATCTTATACACCTCTATCAGGTCACCTCTCATCCTTCGCTTCTCCAAGGAGAAAAGACCTAGCTCTCTCAACCTATCCTCATAAGGCATGCCACCTAATCCAGGCAACATCCCTGTAAATCTCCTCTGCACCCTTTCTTTGGCTTCCACATCCTTTCTTTAATGAGGCGACCAGAACTGGGCACAGTACTCCAGCTGGGGTCTGACCAGGGTCCTATACAGCTGCAGCATTATCTCCCGATTTCTAAACTCAATTCCTCTATTGATGAAGGCCAGTATTCCATATGCCTTCTTAACCACAGCCTCCACCTGCGATGCTGCTTTGAGCGTCCTATGAACCCGGATCCCAAGATCCTTCTGATCTTCCACACTGCCAAGCGTCTTATCCTTAATATTATATTCTTTCATCCGATTCGACCTGCAGAGGGCTCAACCCTAATTCAATGAAGAGTGCAGGAGGACATGTCAGGAGTAGCACAGGCATACCAAAAAATGAGGTGCCAACCTTATGAAGGTACAACACAGGACTTGCACACCAAACAGCGGAAGCAGCATGCAATCCCACAACCAACGGATCAGATCTAAGCTCTGCAGTCTTGCCACATCTGCATGAATGGTGGTGGAAAAATAAACAACTCAAGAGAGGATAAGGTTCCACAAATATCCCCTTCCTCACTGATAGGGGAGCCCAGCACATAGGTGCAAATGACAATACTGAAGGAATTTCCACCATCTACAGCCAGAAATGCCATGTGGATGAACCATCTTGGCCTCCTCCTGAGATCCCCAGCATCCTAGATGCCAATCATTAGCCAACTTGATTCATTTCAGTTGATAAAGGCACTGGATATTGCAAAGGCTGTGGGCGCTGACAACTTTCCAGCAATAGTGATTTGTGCTCCAGAGCTGGTTGCGTCCCTAACCAAGCTGTTCCAGTGCAGCTGCAACACTGCAGCAATGCGGCAATGTGGAAAATTGCCCAACTATGTCCTTTCAACAACAAGCAGGTCAAACTCATTACCACCCCATCAGCCTACCCTCATTCATCAGCAAAGCAATGGACGGGATTATTGACAGTGCTGTCAAGAGCACTTACTCAACAATAACCTCAGTCTGGGTTCCATCAGGGCTATTCCACTCATGACCTCATTACAACTATGTTCTAAACATGGACAAAATAGCAGACACAAGGCATGAGGTGAGAGTGACTGCCCTTGACATGATGGAAGCATTTAGCTGAAGGTGTCATCAAGAAGCCCTTCTGCTGGTTGGAGCCATACCAAGCACAAAGGAAGATGGTTGTTGTTATTGGAGATCAATCATCTCAGTCCCAGTATGTTCCTTCAGGAGTTCCTCAGGGTCGTGTCCTAATTCCAACCAACTTCAGCTGCCTCATCAATGGCCTTTCCTCCACCATAAGATCAGAAGTGGGGATGTTTGCTGACAATTACATAACATTCGGTACCATTTGCAACATCTCAGATGCTGAAGCCGTTCATATCCAAATGAAGCAAAACCTGGACAATATCCAGGTGCGGACAAATGGCAAGTTACATTCATGCCACAAAGTGCCAGGCAATGACCATCTCCAATAAAAGAGAGTCTAACCATCTCCCGTTGATATTCAACGGTATTACCATCACTGAATCCGCCACCATCAGCATTCTAGAGGTTACCATTGAGTAGAAACTGAACTGGACCATATAAATACTGTGGCTACAAGAGCAGGTCAGAGGTTGGGGATTCTGCAGTGAGTAACTTGCTTCCTGAATCCCAGAGCCTGTTCACCATCTACAAGACATAAGGCAAAACTTGTTACTTGTCTGGATGAGTGCAGTTCCAACAGCAGTCAAGAAGTTCAACACTTGATCGACACCCCATCCACCACCACCTTAACAATTCAATCCCTCCATCACTGACACACAGTGGCAACAGGGTGAACCATCAACAAGGTGGACTGCAGTAACTTGCCAAACCTCCTTTGAGAGCACCTTCCAAACCCACAACCTCCACTACCTGGACGAACCAGGGCAGCAGATACACGGAGACACCACCACCTGCAATTTCTCCTCCAACATACCACCCTGATTTGGAAACATATCGCCACCGTTCCTTCACTGTCACTGCCTCTAATTCCTGGAATTCCCTCCCTAACAGCACTTTGGGACTACACCACATGGACGGCAGTCGTTCAAGAAGGCAGCTCTCCACAACCTGCTTCTCAAGGGTAATTGGTAATTAGGGATGGACAATAAATTGCTGGCCGAGCCAGTGAGGCCCACATCCTGCGGTCGAATAAATATTTTAACAATCTTAACTAATTATGTTAAAACTCAATTTTGCAATTTGTGTAAGTATTTGGAAAAGAAGTACAATTTTCTGAATTGTGAGAAATGGTAGATATTAAAACACCCATTTACTAGTTAAAATATAAATTATAGTCTGCAGTAAAGCATAGACTGTGTGAACTCTGTACATCCTGAAATGTAACTTTGATCACTGTATTCTTTCATACATTTTCAGTAATTAGTACCACTTTTGAGCTTCTAATAAGGAATTTGATGCACTTTCCCACAGAATTTCATATTCATTGATGCTATACATAGATCATTCAACAAAAATGAAAGTGAATACTCTGCAACTAATTTAACATTATATTTACATATAATTTGAAAAGCATACATTCATTACATTCACAGCAAAATATCTGTAAAACGCCTCTATCTCCCTGCTTCAGGTCTTAGGATCTTTAGCAGAACTCTGACGCATCGTCCTGGAGTTGAAATGTTAACTCTACCTTCTTCCTCTCTCTATATATATTGCCTGAGTTGCTGAGAATTATCAACGTTTCTGGCTTTATTTCAGATTTCCAGCATCTGTATCTCACCTTTTACTCTGTTTGGATAAAATATACCCAAGTGTTGAAAAGTTACCCAATCTCCCTCTCCTTTGTTTTCTCATTTGTGTCTGCTCTCTATCTGTCAGCTTTCATGTTTTTCAGACTAGGAGGCCATTTTTGGGCATTCAGTGGTCTTTTTAGTGAAATTAGCTGGCAAATTCTTGGTGAACTAGTATACACACGGTGACCATAACTTTCCAGAACACTTTGCAATGCAACAGCGGCTTAATGCATTTTACTGCAGAATACCGCTCAGTTTCATGGTCCTATAGCCACAAATAAAGATTGTGGAATGCAGCTGGGTGGCACAGTGGTTAGCACTGCTACCTCACAGCGCCAGGGACCCGGGTTCGATTCCCAGCTTGGGTCACTGTGCGGAGTTTGCACATTCTCCCTGTGTTTGCGTGGGTTTCCTCTGCGTGCTTTGGTTTTCTCCCAGAGTCCAAAAGACATGCTGGTTAGGTGCATTGGCTATGCTAAAGTCTCCCTCAGTGTACCCGAACAGGTGCCAGAGTGTGGCAACAAGGGGTTTTTCACAGTAACTTCATTGCAGCGTTAATGTAAGTCTACTTGTGACACAACTAAATAAACTATATAAATAAACGAAACTAAATTATGTTTGAGATAACAGCATTATTAATCACTGAAATCTCATTATTTTGCCTAAAATCATTAAAAATGTTTTAGTTAACCTGAAAATCAATTATCACCCATTAGATAATCTTGTTACATGGGGGCTGACTAAATTGTATGTTAGAGTAAAGTTACAATGTTTTCCAAAAACTAGATCCCAGTGATGGCATTCATGGAGAATAATACGTTTGTACATTTGTCTGGATAGTTGTTTACAGCTTGGGGGTGTCTCACTATGCATCACTTTTTATTCACATGAATCCAGCTGGATTTCCTTCCTTCTCTATTTAGTTGTGTTGGAAAGTCACCTCAAATGACTTTGTTACACAAGGGTGACGTACAAAATCCTGTGCAAGCTATGTTCTTTGCTTTCACTTTTTGACCGTTACAATGCCCAGGAATATTCCCATTGGAATCCTGACCACAGTAAGCAGTTCTGCAAATGTCTCCCTTTGCTTCAATCTACTTATCATCCGGGACTTAATTGTCATGAACATATAGTTTTTCTTTGTATGTAATTCATCAAGCAAACAGTAACTGCTGTGGAATCCTTGCTTACAGCTGCCCTTGCTGCAGAAGAGCACAAGTAATGGATGAAAGTTGTTGAAATTCACGAAGGGCCTTTGAGTTATATTTAAAGCAACATTTGTATATGATGGCAATTGTTACGCATGCTTAATATGAATTATTTTAAGTTTGACTCAGAGTTCGGAAAGACGTCATCGCTCAACAGTCACTTGTCTTGTAATTGTAATCTCCGTAAAGAAGTTATTTTTGCAATTTCCAAATCTGGCTTCAGTAAAAAATTAGGAAAATATCAAGGAGCATTGACCAAATAATTTCTGGAATAAACAATGATTAACAGCCCTAATCATTTCTAATTTTGAAGTAGAAACTTAGACTGAATTTTCCAAATACTAATGAAGGTAACAAATTTATTATTGAGCACATTTTTAGACCATGGATTTATTAAACAATGAAGGAAATAGATACAAAAAGCAATCTAAGAACACACATCGAGTCTTGTCAAAGCCTTGACTGAAGAGATAACCATTTTAGTTCCAGTATAGCCTGCAGTAATGTACTCATTCACAGACACAAGATGATGAGGAGATAACAAGACTTTGAGACGTAACTCTGTGTGAATAACATGTATTTTATGCAGAGCCAATTAATCAGCATTGGAAGATAATTAACTGCCAATATGTATAGAGCTACGTCATGACATAGGATGAATGACATTTGAACAGAACCAAATCAGAATTAAACAATCTTGAATTCATGATCAGATGATAAGCAGCATTTTGGTGGGAATCTTAGCACTGTTTATGCTGGCGGGATTTTCCCATCCCGCTGCAGTGAACAGAGATCTGGCAGGCCACCAAATACTCCGATTTCGCTGCAGCGGGAGTGTGGCATGAACAGCAGGTAAGATCATGTCCTTTGTTTCCTCAGAGTGGAATTCCAGGTCAGGAATCTTGCAGGAACTCAGTTTGGGATGAACACAGATTGACTGGATTTCTGCTTCATTAACAATACTACAGAACATTCCAACAGAGGAGTGGGTACTATTTCTGTCTGCCCCAATTAATAATGATGTGGAGATGCCGGCGTTGGACTGGGGTAAACACAGTAAGAAGTTTAACAATACCAGGTTAAAGTCCAACAGTCTAACCAATTAATAATGGCAGCAGTCTGAGGTGATTCCATTTGTATTCCTGGCTGCACTCGGTATCCTGCCAGATGCACCCAGTGTCACTGGGAGCACACACTGATTGTTGCTGTGTGCTTAACATTCCAGACGGGACCTATCACCCTGGGGAAGAATTTCAAGATGTGGAGATGCCGGCGTTGGACTGGGGTAAACACAGTAAGAGTTTTAACAACACCAGGTTAAGGTCCAACAGGTTTATTTGGTAGCAAATGCCATTAGCTTTCGGAGCCCTGCTCCTTCGTCAGATGGAGTGGATATCGGCTCACAAACAATTTGCTACCAAATAATCCTGTTGGACGTTCACCTGGCATTGTTAAAACTCTTACAAACAAGGCACGCAGAGACATAAAATCTTTAAGACTTGATTAGCTGTAAAGATTTGCATTCTAATCAGTATTCTGCAACTTGAGTTTGTGTCTCTGTGTGCCTTGTTTGAGAGCAGATTTCCACTCCATCTGACGAAGGAGCAGCGCTCCAAAAGCTTTTGGCATTTGCTACCAAATAAACCTGTTGGACTTTAACCTGGTGTTGTTAGAAGAATTTCAAAGCAAGTGCTGGGCACACCTTTATCTGGAGCTCAATGTGGCCTCTGGCTGTCCCATTCTCAGGGGACAATGAAAAAATTCAGACTTTGGACAGTCATGGTAGATTTATTTGCTATTGTTTTCTTGTCTGCATCCAATGAGTTTTGTCTCATGTTTAAAAAATGGCAAGTAGCTTGTACAAATAGCTGTAAAATCTTTAAACGCTTTGCAGAAAATTGATATTAAATGCTGCTGAACTATTTCCATTTATTTTTGTGGTGAAATAAATATTTGTCCTGCATAGTGTGGATTACATGGGCTGCACACTCTGTGATAGTCACTGGTTTGACTCAATAATTACAAAGTATTGAGAATTGAGGGGGAAATTTGATTCACCCCAACTTAGTTATCCAGAAAAGAACCTACTATTTCCCTATCACAACAGCCAGCTAATTTGTCATTGGCCTCAGGGGAGCTCAGAGTGGGGGCTTTGTAGCACCTGTGCTGGCAAGCAGAATCCCAGGAGCTGTAAAGCCTTTGTCTTTTACTGCTGGTAATATAAAATAGTGATACTGCTCTATTTTTCATTTATCTGCAGAAACTAAACTCCAAAGCAATGATGGCTAGCATATAGAGTTGGAAAGACAAAGGAACCACAGAAGCATAGAATCCTTATCGTGCAGAAGGAGGCCATTCAGCCCATTACGTCTGCACCAACTGTCCGAAAGAGCATTCCACTCAGGCCCTCCCCTCCGCCCTATCCCTGTAACTCCGTGCATTTACCATGGCTAATCCACCTAACCTTTGGACACTAAGGGTCAATTTAGCATGGCCAATCCACCCAATCTGAACATCGTTGGACTGTGGAAGGAGAGCGGAGCACCCGGAGGAAACTCACGCAGACAATGGCAGAATGTGCAAACTCCACACAATCACCCAAAGTCAGAATTGAACTTGGGTCCAAAGCGCTGTGAGGCAGCAGTGCTAAGCACTGTGCCACCATACTGCCCCTAATGAGTGAATTTTCACTCATGAGTGAAATTTAGTCCTTGATAACTCGAGGTGACTCAGTGTGGAAAAACAAGAAGATTTATTCAAAGAGAAGGAACTATTAACAGTTCAAGGATTTGCAACACAACAACACAGGTCTGCTCCCAACAACTCCCCAACTCGCACTGCCAACTTACAACCCGGCTATATGCTCACTCCTGATTGGCCCAGGATCACGGACTCACTTTCCATTGTTTCCAACCCGGTCACATGGCCATGTGGCCGTAAAGGATTGCCTCTTAAAGGGGCCACGTTACCTTAGATAAGAAATAATCTGAAAGTTATCTAATGCGGAGTATAATTATTTATTTGTGAACTTTAGTTGTGTTTTGCGTTACAGCATATCCCCAGTTAACAACTCAGTCACCCAATTAGTTCAAATCAATTGGAAATCAAATGATTTGCATTTTGTCAGATACAAGGTTTACCTCTGAAAATGCTTTGATTCAATGCCTGGTATTTTTATTGGGAATAAATTGCTTTAGGTTGTTTTTTAACTTTGACCAATGTTCTTCATCTCGTTAAGTCCCACGGTGCTAATTAATTGATTCAATTATCTGTCAGCTAAATAAGTTGATCCCCTATAATTACAATCTGGTGCATCCCACTGAGAACCGATGCTTTAGTAAATCTCACTGCCAATTTTCCCATTTGCTCTTCAGTTTCAAATTACTGTTTTAGATTACATATATTAACAAGACCCCTCTGGGATTGTTCATGAGTATTGCTGTGGTGCCGATTCTGAGGCCTGCGTCCAACTATTGCATAAACGTGATGCCAATTTTCCCACTATTGTAATGCAGCAACTGTACTGTAGCCACATCGTACATCACTGACATAAGGTAAAAATAATACTAGTCTTTCTGAAGGTGAAAATGATATGCCTAATTGGAATAATATTTATAATACTATTTTCCTACCACTTTACAAAGCCTGCTTAAAGATGCAAGGAACCTGGTTTAGACTTTTCATCCTCCAAATCTCTTATTTTGAGTTATATATCACATCATATATATTTCTGTCCTACATTCCATGGTGGAATTGCAATATTGACGTGTTCTTATTTACATGCAATCATAGAATCATCGAATCCCTACATTGCCATTTGGTCCATTGAGCCTGTACCGACAACAGTCCCACACAGGTCCTATCCCCGTAACCCTACCTATTTACCCGAGCTAGTCTCCCTGACACTGGGGGCAATTTAGCATGGCCAATCAACCTAACCCGCACTGGGCTGTGGGGGGAAACCGGAGCACCCGAAGGAAACCCTATGCCTGCTCAAAGAAATTGATTGAGTGATTTGATTGGTTGTTACTGGTTTGTAAATGGTACTTTGGAAAATAAGTGAGTGGTTTTATCCAATTGATTTTGTGGTGATAGCTGTTATTGATTTGTAACTTTCCTACCTGCCCGCAGAATGGGCTTAGCTTTTGATTCATTTGTATTTAGTCACTAGAACATTTGAACCAAGAGGCATTTTTAATTTAACACAGTTGGTATTTATTCCTATCATGGCCGTGATTTTCCGCTCGCGTTGTGGCTGGTGCAGATTGCGTTAATCCGGAAAAATTGCATGTGGGCCCAAAGATGGGTTTTGCGCCTGGCGCCAAACAGTTTGTAATCTTCCCAGTCCCTTTCTGCTGATGCAAACTAGATCTCACCCAGAAAGGCTGATTAGCATGAGATTGACTTGGTTTCAACCTCATTCATGAGTTTGGCATGAGATCATCCCCCCTCCCGGAATGTTCCCACTCCTCCAACGGGAAGTCCCACGGGTGCAACTCACTACTGATCCCTTGATGTGTGGACCAGCTGCCATGGATTGCACCATGGATTGCATTCCTCCTTCTAAGAACTCTGTCCACCCTTCCAGAATCCTTGTCCACACCCTCTAGAATAGTGCTTCCCCCTCCAAGGGCCACACTGATATCACGTCGGGGTAATGGGCCTGGGTTGTCTGTCTCAGCAAGTGACTTGTCCAGGTGTGAGGGTGATGACAACTCGCTGTCAGGCAAGCTGTGATGTTGCTCTGGTGCTGCTGAAGTCTGACTCCTGCCCGTCTTCCAACTGCACACAGACTTCTGGGCTCATATCCTCATGTCTGAGTGAGGGTTGGGGCATCATCATTTGGCCCAATGCTCGAGGGTGGAGAGGTCTAGGGTTCAGTGAGTGGCGAGGCTGTCATTCCAGGGCGTCTGTTACCATGGGTCTCAATGGCTCTCACTCTCCCACTGTTGGGATTGCTTGGGGTAAGAGATTCTGAGTACAGATGGGAAGATACACTCCCTGCAGGAAATGGGTCCAAGACAGAAGAGTTGCAGCTTTGGAGTGCAATATTCTTTAATGCGGATTATTTACAGTTCAATTACTCTATCCCTAACTGTGGCGTCTGCCTTCACCCAAGTCCTCTTGGTGCTCCTGAATCTTTTTAATCTTGCGTGGCCTGGCGCTATGTCTAGGTGATTCCCCAGGATGCACATCAGGGGTGGAGGTGGCCTGGTGTCTTCCTCACCCATGGTCTGGTGTCCTTGGCAGGCAGCCTCTGTAGGGACGGAACCAGAAGGGTCCCGGCCAACTTTTGGGTGTTACGGATGTAGCCGTGCCACCCTGTTCAGCCTTTGAAATGCACTGGTGTCAGGTGGAGTGGGATTCAGAAGGACTGGGGACAGCCGGGGTCTCCTGGTTGGGAGGCCCTAGGATGGCACCAGCACTTCCTCCTCCCTTGGAATGCTCATAGGCCCCTGGGACACTCCATGGGATGAACGGGCAGCTGGAGTGAGCACCAGAAGCCTCTGTGTCTCCTAGCACTGCCAGTCTTGGAGGCCCAACATCATCTGCACTATGGTCTGAGAGCCCTCAGCATTGGACCTCTGCTTCTGGACCAAGCTCTGGAGCCCTACTGCAAATGCCCCCTATGCCTGGGCCATGCTCTCAAAGCCCACAGCCATGGCCCTGTGTATCTGGAGCATGTTCCGGAGGTCCTCAGCCATGGTCCTTCGAGGCTCGGCCATGCCTTTGACCCTGCCACTCACGGCTACAAATTCTTGCCCCAGGCTTCCACTGCGGTCACCACCTTTGCAGTATTGGCTTGGATGCCATGCAAAGCCAGCACCATCTCAAAGAACAAAGAACAGTACAGCACAGGAAACAGGCCCTTCGGCCCTCCAAGCCTGTGCCGCTCCTTGGTCCAACTAGACCAATCGTTTGTATCCCTCCATTCCCAGGCTGCTCATGTGACTATCCAGGTAAGTCTTAAACGATGTCAGCGTGCCTGCCTCCACCACCCTACTTGGCAGCGCATTCCAGGCCCCCACCACCTCTGTGTAAAAAACGTCCCTCTGATGTCTGAGTTATACTTCGCCCCTCCTGCAGCTGAAGGCTGTGGGATGGGATGGTCAAATGGGCAGATAAAATTTAACCCTGAAAAGTGAGGTGATACACTTTGGAGGGAGTAATTTAACAATGAAGTATTAAATGAATGGTAGGACACTAGGAAGTTCTGTGGAACAAAGGGATCTTGGCGTGTTTGTCCATGGATCTCTGAAGACAGAAGGATGTGTTAGTAGGGTAGTGTAAAAAGCATATGGGACAATTGCCTTTATCAATCGAGGCATAGATTACAAAAGCAGTGAGGTCAGGTTGGAGTTGTATAGAACTTTGTTGAGGCCACAGCGAGAGTACTGTGTGCAGTTTTGGTCACCACATTAGAGGAAGGATATGATTGCACTCGATGGGGTGCAGAGGAGATTCACCAAGATGTTGCTTTGGGTGGAGTATTTAGGTTATGAAGAGAGATTGGATAGGCTTTGGTTGTTTCCTTTGGAGCAGAGAAAACTGACAGGGCGACCTGATCGAGGTGTACAAGATTATGAGAGACATGGGCCGAGTGGATACTTGAACGGTCAGTCATCAGGAGAGAAAACTTCAAGCTGAGGGGCAGGAGGTTTCGGGGGATGTGAGGAAAAACTTTTTTATCCAGAGGATGTGGAATGCGTTGCCTGGGAGGGTGCTAGAGGCGATTTACTTCCACACTTTAATGATACCTGGATGAGCACTTGGCACATCAGAACATTCAAGGCTATGGGCCAATGGCTGGTAAATGGGATTATGTAGATCAGATGTTTCTCAATGGACCAAAAGTCCTCTTCTGCACTGAGTGATTCAGACTCACCATGGATTACTCTCCGGAATCAGTTGCATTCTTGGACACACGCATCTCCATTAAGGACGGTCACCTCAGCACCTCACTGTACCGCAAGCCTTCAACATGTCATTGATGAAGACGAACATCTCGTCAAGGCCATCCCCACATCCCCACTTCTTGCCTTCAAACAACCGCACAACCTCAAACAGGCTATTGTCCACAGCAAACGACCCAGCCTTCAGGAGAACAGTGACCACGGCACCACACAACCCTGCCACAGCAACCTCTGCAAGACGTGCCGGATCATCGACACGGATGCCATCATCTCACCGAGAACACCATCCACCAGGTACACGGTACATACTCTTGCAACTCGGCCAACGTTGTCTACCTGTTATGCTGCAGGAAAGGATGTCCCGAGGCATGGTACATTGGGGAAACCATGCAGATGCTATGACAACGGATGAATGAACACCGCTCGACAATCACCAGGCAAGACTGTTCTCTTCCTGTTGGGAGCACTTCAGCAGTCACGGGCATTCAGCCTCTGATCTCCGGGTAAGCGTTCTCCAAGGCGGCCTTCATGACACACGGCAGCACAGAGTCGCTGAGCAGAGACTGATAGCCAGGTTCTGCACACATGAGGACGGCCTCAACCGGGATATTGGGTTCATGTCACACTATCTGTAACCCCCACAACCTGCCTGGATGTGCAAAATCTCACTAGCTGTCCTGTCTGGAGACAATACACATCTCTTTAACCTGTGCTTAATGCTCCCTCCACTCACATTGTCTGTACCTTGAAGACTTGATTAGCTGTAAAGACTCACATTCCAATCATTATTCATGTAAATTGAGTTTGTGTTTTTGTGCCCTCTTTATGATCAGAACTCCCACCCTCATGACGAAGGGACGGCCTGTTCCGAAAGCTAGTGGCTTTTGCTACCAAATAAATCTGTTGGACTTTAACCTGGTGTTGTTAGACTTCTTACCAACTTTAAATGCAGCTCCCTCTTGTTAACAGTGCACAGCTGCGAGCCAGTTCGGGCGAGTCACATGCCTGGGAACTGTGTTTCACATGGGGGTTCATTCAGTGTACTAAGCATGGAGTGACTGCTATCTGATTTGCGCTGGATTGCACTGGTTTTCCTGTGCGAAATGACACTTAGTCATTTTTTGGGAAAATTCCACCCCATGTTTCTTTCCATCATGCCACCCCTTTAAAATCCATGAATATATAAAACTTTAAGTCGATCAATCTCAAGAACAATACATTCTTGAAGATATGTGGAAAAAAAACTGCAAGGAACCAAATTCTGAAATAAAAACAGAAAATTATGTTGTTTCAATATTATGTATTCTTACAATTTCTAATGCTTCACTAATGAAGACTTACTTGTCAGCAGCTCTTGAAGAATTGTCCAGGAATAATGTCATGCAATTTTGGCTGCACCAGTAATTAAGCATTTGGTACCAACAGAATAATTTACATATGTACATATATATTATATAATCACTCACAATAACTGCACAATACTACAACAAATAATTACAGATTAGGTAACAGACATTCAAGTAATTTTGTATTTAATACTTGAAGGACAAATCACTGGATTAATCATCTTTTCTGTGTACAATTTGTCTTTGTTACGCAGGGTAAGAATTCAATTTGAATACAACAGGTCGAATCACACAATGAATGAATATTCATGACAGATACAACTGATCAAGATAAAAAACACTTTTTGGGCAATCCATAAAGATCTGAAGGTCTACCATGTAGAAAATAGATCAGCATAATATAATTGTTGAGATTAATGACACCAAGCACAGCGAAATAAAACCATCATGGGTTACACTGCACAAATATCCAAGTTCTGTGCTGAAATGTGAGACAGAAAGCTAATTAAAAGAGGAGGTTAGAATCTCATGCTTTAATCATCTGTCTGTCTCCTGTTCCAGTGTCGGGCTTGCGACACCGAGCATTATAGTCATTAGTAAATGGATCCATTTGGTTCCTTTAAAGACAAACGTGACACTTGCCAGAGCTCAACTAATTGTCCATGTTCCCTCTGGTAAACTGTGGTTATTGTTATTTGAATGATGACCGCAGTGACTGTAAGACAGCTGTCATTATTTCTTTCTCTGTTTTCTAGCCTTGTTTCTGACACTGCTGAGATTATTAGTGAAGACTGTTGCAATAAATGCGTCACTGTGGCAACCGACAGGAGTGATCAGCTGTTTGGAAATATCTGCAGTTGCTATAGTGTTAGCAGTCCTAGTTCAACATTGTAGCAGGCTGTCGGCACTTGGTATTACGATTGCTGAACAACTCATCATGAGATAGTTGATAGAGAGAGAAAGGTTCATTGCACTTACTTGTAGTAATTGGCTTGATTTTAGTACCTGGCTAGTTTTCATTAAGTGAGTATCTCCCAGGCTTTTTAACTGCTGGACCTCAATCAAATCCCACCTTCCCATCAAATTCCACTCCCCCATTCTAGGCACGGAATGACAGGAATCCAGGCTTCATGGATCCATTCCTTGAGACAAGTGGCAGGATGAGCTCACAGAAAAATCAGCGAGGCTGGATGAGATTGGGCGAAGGACCCAGATCCTCTTTAATGCTGGAATGGTCTGGTTGGAAATTCACTTTAGCACCAATTTAGGCAACTGAGTTAAAATTGAAATAGAATCCCAATGATGCCATTAGAATTTGACATGCCTGAGTAAAAAAAGGGCCTATTCACTTTGGATGCATGACTTGATCATCTGTTCAGTTGGCCCAGTTAACATCCCAAACACTCAGCTTCCAGGGCAGGTAAATAACCTGACAAAGGGTGGAATTCTCCCAAGCCCCTGCTGGCGGGTTCAATGGCAGGCAGGAGTGGGGGAAGAATTCAGCAGGAATGCAAAAATTGGTTCAATGCTGGTGTGAATTCCCTGCGAGATCTTCCGCTGGTGCTCGCAATGGTGGATTGGGAAACCCACTGGTGGCTGGCATGAAACTTATTGCATCCCGCTAATGTGCCCTGGAATTGGGGTGGACGGGGCTCGCAGAACAGTTGGCCTTGGCCTCTGTTGGCCTTGGGTGGGATCTTACGAGCCTCGGGCGGGCGTGCTAGTACAATTCTGGCAATGGTGTGCAGATGAAAGCCTGACCAGACTCTTCCCCCCATGCCTGATTCTCCATGATGCCAACAGAAAAAACACGCCAGTCCAGAGCATGCTTGGAACAATGCGCCATGCAGAAGTTGGGATTTAGCTGAAGAATTCCTGGGGCTGTCACCGGAGTTCAGGATAGAGGTTGCCAGCAACTCCGGACCCTGGAATACCACAGTAGTGGGAGGGGGAGCATCCATCAGGTAGATCTTCCAGCTTATGTGTTCTTGAGAAAGTCCATCTTCCAGCCTTAGATTGCCTCTGGAGATCCATCTTTTTAAGGAAGTCCATCTTCTTTCTTCAATGGTCATTCAGCGATGTTGGGCATCTTTTCAATATGGTGTCCAAATATAATGGCAATCAGCCCACCCTGCCACAGAATGTGGCGTTAAACTCCTGTTGGCCTCCATAGTGGGAGAACTCCCCAACCCAACTCCTGCCACAGGACTTCATTCCAGAAGGGAGAATTCCACCCAAAGGTGATCTGAACAGAAATTGCCACCGTTGAGATGTCGAATTGTTTTAATGCATAAAATTTACAAAAACAATAAATCAAATTAAACAGAGACAATCAAAAATCAGAAATAAAATATACAACATGTCAAGGAAAATATCTGAATAAAACAAACTAGGAAATATGAAATATAAATAATGAAAAGGCATAAATAAATAAAATCAAAATACTAAATAAAATATAAAGTAAATATTGAAATGGCACATCAAAAGTCGCATGAATATAATGTCGCATCCCATGACAATTTGCATGTGCTTCTTTTGCTATGTCTCACATTCTTTTTTGATAATATCATATTTGAGGCATTTTATGGTGGTGTTGAGTAGAAATGGGATACTTCCCCAAAGACAGCATCAAGCCTTAAAACCTATGACCAAATCAGTATACATTGGGGGATTTTTCCACTCCCATTTTCAGGGGGCGGGAGCAGGAGATCCCAAGCGAGTCCCAAAACAAGGTTAATGCCAGCAGGATTTCCTGTAGATACTCTCTCCCCCCGCCCCCCACCACCAATGAACGTCAGGATCCCCATTTTTATGCATTTAAAGATTGTTATCAGGCCTCTACACCTGATAATCTCCCCCGTTAGATTGTCTATTCTTACTGGCATGAGGACATGTCAACATGAATCACAACAGATCTCCCAGGGCATGTACCTGGCACTCAGAACAGTTCAAGTGAGTGCATCATTTCTCAGGGGGAGAGGGTGATGCCCAGGCAGTCCCCCCCTGGCAGTGACAGTGGTTGTTCCTGGAGATGGGGGGGTGGGGAAGGTGGGCAGATAGATGGGGGATTATTCGGTGGAGAGTGAGGGTGTCCGTGGGAGGGAAGGGTGTTGTTCCATAAGTGGGGGGGGCATTACATGGGGAGGGGAGGGTTCCTTGGGCTGGAGGGGGGTTGTTAGAGGTGGTGCTTGGGGGGGTTCTATTTTTAATTCTTGTATCTGGGCATCCTTTAAAACCAAAGTTACTGTTGGGGCAGGCTAAGCCAGCTTGGTGTCTTTGGACCCGTTCCTTCATTTCCTTTTGGCTATAAGTCAAATGATAAGGCAGAGATGGATGCCTTTGGCTGTTGATGGCTTCCTTGCCATTTTTCCCACCCGCTGCCCCACTCTGCCCATTTTTGGAAAAATTCCATCTACTGTTACAATCCAGGCTCTCTCGATCCTTCTTTTTCATTGTTATAATTTCCTAAAGTGTACCTTTATCTCCCATGTGAAGGTTACAGCTTTTTATGCACTGTGAATGGGAATTGCATCTCCTCTCTGCCAAGATACTTCGCGCTTAACGTTGCACAAGTTTCCCATTATTCATGTTTTATCTCTTTATATGTGGAGAAACAACATGATGTTGGACCGTATCATTCCAGCTAAAATTGCACATTGGAATAAGATTAGGATTCCACAGAAATAAAGGAAGAACACATCAAGAATCTGACAGTGTGAACATACTTACAAACCAACAAAGAGTGAAATGTGTCCATTACACGTGTTTAATAAAAATCCTTCACAGAGCATGATTTTCTTACAGCCCAATAAACCTAAATAGTTCCTGATCAGATTATGTGTGCGGGAAAGGCAAATGTTCCTGCCTTCTGCAGAAGGTCGGCACATTGCCTTTAGACACCAGTGAAGATAAACTGGAGATGTGTCAGACAACTTGCAGTACATATTTCTTATTAACAGGCCTCAGGATATAGAATTGTAAAACCAGATGGAGGAGACAGTGATGCAAGGTGCCGTAGATACAATGTCAAAGAAGAACTGACACACATTGTTTGTTTTACTCAGGTCGTTAAGCAATAGATAACTGGACTCGGTTTCGAAGAAATCTAATTTTAATGGCGCGGCGACCAGAGAAAATTTAGACCGCTGTTACTTTATCTTCCTTTGTACATCCCGGACAATAGAAACTATTTCAGTCTGATTATAATTTACAAATAGGATAATTATTGTCCTTCAAAGGATCAATAAAATTATAGCTGGAGTTCAAGATCTGCTAAAACTTAATCCAGAAACCCATGTGCACTCCCAAACGCAGATATAACAAACTTGGCTGAAGTCAATTTTGAATTCATAGCATAATGACCTAAAATTTCACAGCAAAAAAACTATAAGGCAGACATTTCATGCATAAAACCAGAAAAAGAGTTTTGCTTCCATCACAAACTGCACAAGGCCATTCAGAAAGTGAAAGGTACTTAGGAATGAAAAGCCAGAGATCTAACTGAAAATGCAAGATCTACATCTCCATCTCCAAGGCTGGAGGCCAATGCCTGGTCAATAAGAACATAAGAACTAGAAGCAGGAGTAGGCCATCTGGCCCCTCGAACCTGCCCCGCCATTCAATAAGATCATGGGTGATCTTTTTGTGGACTCAGCTCCATTTATCCGCCCGCTCACTATAACCCTTAATTCCTTTACTGTTCAAAAATGTATCTATCCATGTCTTAAAAACATTCAATGAGGTAGCCTCAACTGCTTCATTGGGCAGGGAATTCCACAGATTCACA
Organism: Mustelus asterias; assembly: GCF_964213995.1. Classification (NCBI taxonomy): domain Eukaryota; kingdom Metazoa; phylum Chordata; class Chondrichthyes; order Carcharhiniformes; family Triakidae; genus Mustelus; species Mustelus asterias. The sequence goes on from NC_135803.1 coordinate 42,905,843, forward strand.
ACCCTTTGTGTGAAGAAGTTCCTCCTCAACTCAGTCCTAAATCTGCTTCGTCTAATTTTGAGGCCATGCCCCCTAGTTCTAGTTTCACCCGCCAGTGGAAACAACTTCCCTGCTTCTATCTTATCTATTCCCTTCATAATCTTATATGTTTCTATCAGATCTCCCCTCATTCTTCTGAATTCCAATGAGTATAGCCCCAGTCTACTCAGTCTCTCCTCATAGGCCAACCCTCTCAACTCTAAAATCAACCCAGTGAATCTCCTCTGCACCCCCTCCAATGCCAGTATATCCTTTCTCAAGTAAGGAGACCAAAACTGTACACAGTACTCCAGGTGTGGCCTCACCAGCACCTTACACAGCTGCAACATAACCTCGCTGTTTTTAAACTTCATCCCTCTAGCAATGAAGGACAAAATTCAATTTGCCTTCTTAATTACCTGCTGCACCTGCAAACCAACTCCTTGAGATTCCTTCACAAGGCCACCCAGGTCCCTCTGCACAGCAGCATGCTGCAATTTTTTACCATTTAAGTAATAGTCCATTTTGCTGTTAATCCTATCAAAATGGATGACCTCACATTTACCAACATTGTACTCCATCTGCCAGACCCTTGCCCACTCACTTAGACTATCTATATTCCTTTGCAGACTTTCAGCGTCCTCTGCACACTTTGCTCTGCCACTCATCTTAGTGTCATCTGCGAATTTTGACAAACTACACTTGGTCCCCAACTCCAAATCATCTATGTAAATCATAAACAATTGCGGTCCCAACACTGATCCCTGAGGCACACCACTAGTCACTGATCGCCAACCAGAAAAACACCCATTTACTCTCACTCTTTGCTTTCTGTTAGTTAACCAATCCTCTATCCATGCTAATACATTACCCATAACACCGTGCACCTTTATCGTATGTAGCAGTCTTTGGTGCGACACCTTGTCAAATGCCTTCTGGAAATCCAGATACACCACATCCACAGGTTCCCCATTGTCCACTGCACATGTAATGTTCTCAAAGAATTCCACCAAATTAGTCAAACATGACCTTCCCTTCATGAACCCATGCTGCGTCTTACCAATGGGACAATTTATATCCAGATGTCTCGCTATTTCTTCCTTGATAGATTCAAGCATTTTCCCTACTATAGAAGTTAAGCTAACTGGCCTATAGTTACCTGCTTTTTGTCTACCTCCTTTTTTAAATAGTGGCGTCACATTTGCTGTTTTCCAATCTGTGGGAACCACCCCAGAGTCCAGCGAATTTTGGTAAATTACCACTAGTGCATTTGCTATTTCTCCCGCCATCTCTTTTAGTACCCTGCGATGCATTCCATCAGGACCAGGAGATCTGTCTACCTTTAGCCCCATTAGCTTGCCCAACACTACCTCTTTCATGATAATGATAGTTTCTAGGTTCTCACTTACCATAGCCTTCCTGTCATCAATTTTTAGCATGTTATTTGTATCTTCCACTGTGAAGACCGACACAAAATACCTGTTCAATGCCTCAGCCATTTTCTCATTTCCAGTTATTACATCTCCCTTCTCATCCTCTAAAGGACCAATGTTTACTTTAGCCACTCTTTTTCATTTTATATATTTGTAGAAACTTTTGCTGTCTGTTTTTATATTCTGAGCTAGTTTACTCTCATAATCCATCTTATTTTTCTTTATAGCTTTTTTCGTGGCTTTCTGCTGACCTTTAAAGATTCCCCAATCCTCTAGGTTCCCACTAATCTTTGCCACTTTGTATGCATTTTCTTTCAATTTGGTACCCTCCTTTATTTCCTTAGATATCCATGGCTGATTATCTCTTTTTCTACAGTCCTTCCTTATCACTGGTATATACTTTTGCTGAGCATTGTGAAAGATCACTTTGAAAGCTTAGAAGCTTACTGAACTATTTCAGTCTATGTAGGAGCACGGAACCATCCAACAAGAATGCAACAAACCCTCTGTTGTCCACTTATACAACTGGAACCTAACTCATCAATATTGTGACAGTCACAGTTGATCTTTCTCTACACCTTAGCTATGACTGTAAGACTACATTCGTCACTCTCTCCTTTCCTTTGCTATGAATGATATGCCTTGTCTGTATAGCGCGCAAGAAACAATATTTTTCACTCTATACTAATACATGTGACAATAATAAATCAAGTCAAATCAAATCAAATCAGAAGAATCTCACTCCCCTTTATCCTTGGCAAAATCTTCGCCAGAGTCCTTCTGAACCTCTTTGTGCAATTTCTTGACCAGGAGGGTCAGAGTTGTTTCGGAAAAGGTTGAGGAACCACTGATGTGGTGTTTGTAGTTAGACAGCTCCAGGGGAAATGCCAAGAACAGAACATGGCCGTCTTCACCACTTTGGTTGACTAGGCCAAGGCCTTTGACACTGTCAGTTGTAAGGGTCTTTGAAAGATAATGGAAAAATCCGGTAGCCTTGAGAAATTCATCATAACAGTTTGACAGTTCCACAAGGAATGCTCATGCATGTCTTGAATGATGGCGAGTCTTTCACTTATCCCCAGTCACTAATGGAGTTGAGAAAGGCTGTGTGCTGGCACCAACCCTTTTCAGCATGTTTTTTTCTCTGCCATGCTCTTCAATGTCTTCCATGATGGTGAACCTAGCATCAAAATATGATATCACATGGACAAGAATCTATGATGACTCCAGGAAAATACCAAAGGTTTCTGAGGACATACTTCAGGATTTCCTGTTGACTGTGCACGAGCTGCCAGTTCAGATCTGAATGTCCAACATAGCATGTTGTTCTCTAATTCACGCAACAACTTCAGCCTTATGATCAGAACAAAGAAAACACATGCAATTCCTGCTCCAGGAAAGTCCTATTAAAGCCCTGGTTTTCAACCCATGACCAGAACTTGTGAGCAGTGAATAAGTTCATTTACTTCAGCTGCACACCCATCTGTATTGATGATGATGCAGGTGCAAGAATTGCCAAAGGAAGTGCAGCCTTTGGCAAACTTCAAACATCAGTTTGGGAATGAAGAGGAGTAAATCTGCCTGCCAAACTGCAAGTTGATAGAACGTTAGTCCTGCTCTGTGTGTATGAGATCAAGTCTGAAAGCTCAACCACTTTCAATGAATTGCTTTTGGATATTTCTGAAGATTAGATGGCAGGAAAAAAATTACCAAATGCTGAGCTGCTCATCCAAACTAGCAGGCCAAGTATCTACATCATATTGAGACAGTCACAAATGAGTTGGGCTGGTCATGCAGCCAGAATGCTTGACACTTGCTGACCAAAGCAAACGTTCAATGGAGAGCTTGAGGCTAGGGTGTGCTCTGATGGCAGTCAAAGGAAGCACAACAACGACAATCCGAAGGCTTCGCTCAGGAGTTTTGATATTAACCCTCGGTCCTGGGAGAAGCTCGTCCAGGATTGATATACTTGCACAAACTAATAAAAAAATGTGGCTTCCTGTGACATCAAGCGCACATCAGCGATGGAGAGGAAAGGTAAGGAGATGAAATCCCGAGCCTGCAACTTGTCCACTACTCAATCATCTGCAGTATCCTGTCCTACCTGAGCAAAATCTTCCTTCCGGATGCAGATTGGCCTCAGCACTTAACTATCCCCCGGTGATCTACCAAGCACCCCAATTAATGACCGTGGTCACCCTCATCTCAAAGGATGAGCAAAAGAAATAGAATGGAACAAGGGAAATTAAAAACGTACTTTCAAAAAACAAATAGAGCAGCCAATCAATATATTCTACAAAAAGATCCACACCTGTGTTTGAACTGAATTGATCTGCTTCAGGGATCAAATTGTCCTAAATACTGCTGGAAAATACAAGTGATGTCCATTAGTGGGAACATTTCATTCACAATGGCCCAGAAAAAACATGTAGAAAGTAACATTTTACATAGGTAAATCCCGCAATATTTATCATCCAACTTTGGGTTTGCTGTGTATTGACGCCATTTTCTTTAATGCACCTTACATTTAACTCTATGCATACACTGGCCAGCAAGGTGGTTGCAAATAATGTAACTACTAACTACTGAGCTGGGAGTGCTATCCTTAAGACAGTATTCGGTCAAGTGTGGCATCAAGGAGCCTGAGCAAAATTTAAGTCAATGAGAATTGAGGGGAAATCCTTCCGCTGGTTGGAAGGTCTTCAATCTCTCCAAGAATATTTTCACAAAAATTGAATAAATTGGGGGAGAAAACACACTCATGTCTGACTTGTCTTAATCTCCACATAATTGATCATTCTCAAGCTTTGCAACTGCACTTCGTTCCCAATAAAGATTTCTTCTCACTGTAAGATCCATGCCATCAAGATCAAGGGGTTCTCACATGATCATCAGTTCCTCATGGTTCACCTGATCAAATGCCTCACTATGTTCAATAAAACATATGAGTACATCTTTTTTTCTTTTCTATGGCTCTTTCTGATCGTGTACGTCCCATAGAAAAAGCGGGGGCGATTCTCCCATTGCGACCCACAACTTTTCTGGTGGGTCAGGCTGGGAGATGCACGTCGTCGGCCTTGTTCCAGGATTTGTGCATGTGCCGGGAATGCATGCGGTCTCCCAGAGCTGGAGAACAGTCAGAGATCAGGCCATGCTGGAAACCGGTGGGAAGACAGGTAAGTCATTTGAATTTTTTAAAATGTAGTTTAAGTATGTTTTCAATGTCATTATCGGGAACTTGCTGGTCTAAACTGAATCTCCCACCCCGCCAGGAGTACTTTATTCTGATGGGGTTCAGAGTAGCCCCCACATTCGGGGTACTAGCGGGAGACCCCACTGGAATGAAGGGGGGGCAATTGGGGCCTCCCAGAGGGTCGGGCGGCAGGGGAGTGGTGCCCCCTGGGCATCGGCACCCTGGCAGTGTCAGCCTGTGCCCCCGGCACTGCCCAAGGGGCAAAGTGCCCACGCCTAGGGGGCACCTTGGCACTGCCCATTGGGCATTGGGCAGTGCCAAGGCCTATTGTGGGCAGGGCCTAGGGACAATCAGTGGAGGTGGGGGGTCCCACTGCCACTCTGCATGGATATCGGTCTGGGATGGATGAAGGCCAACGATCGGGGCGAGCTGAAGGGGGTGGTCTGCTGGGAGGGGGGCCGGCCACCCGGGGGGGGGGGGGGGGGGGGGGGGGGGGGGGAGGAGAGGGGAATTGCCACTGCTGGCTGCGGGGGGGGCTGGACATCGGGGTGCTCTGGGGCAGGGGGGTCAGGGCTGGCCCGGGAATTGTCATGGGGGCTGCGATCGGGCCGGGGGGGGGGGGGGCTGGAGGGGCAGCACTGTGGGGGTCCCGGGCTGGCCAGCGATCGGGGAGACTGACAGATCGGGACCACTGCGCATGCGCAGAGCTCTGGAACTGTCAAACTCTGGTGCAAATAGGCCCCCCCCCCCTGGATTTTTAATGAGATTCACGACTGGGATCCCTGCAGTGCACAGAGTGTAGAGATTTGAGTGAGAAGTTGAACTGAGAAAACAGTCGTGATCTAGAACAATTTTCCCACCAATTCAACATTTTTGGGAGAATCGCCCCCACCATTTCTTCTTCCTCCATCTTCTACAAAACCACTTGAAAGAATGACATTTCTGGCTTTATTGCGTTCCAAGCACCAATCATCAGTACTCAAAGAAGATTCTTAGTCATATGACGGCTCTGGGCTTTTTAGGAAGTGGAATAAATGTTGATTTATTTCTGGGATTTCTCCCATGTCATAAGCTTCATTAAAGATGAGAGTCAGTTTGTCTATTCCAAAATCTTCTAAATTTTCATTTCTTCAGTGAAATGGCTGTATCGTTTTTCATGTTATTTATCGTTGCTCATCTTTCATGATCTTTGGACTATCCATGTTTTTCTCAACTGTTGGCTTCTTTCTCCTGTTGAGTTCAAATAAGTTTTGTATATATTCAGTCCATCTTGAAAGTACTTCGTCCCTTCCCCTTGACGCCATCCAGAATAAAGCAGCCAGCTTGATTGGCACCCTCTTCATCACTTTAACATTTGCTCTCACTGCCACCGACACATAGTGGCAGCAAGTGTCTACATGTGCAAAATGCATTGCAACAGCTCACCAAGCCTCCTTCAACAGCACCTTCCAAACCATGGACCTGTACCGCCAAGAAAGACAAGGCTAATAGACGCATGGGAATACCGCCACCTGCAAGTTTCCCTCCAAGTCACTCACCATTCTGACCTGGAACTGTATCACCATTTCTTCACTGTCATTGGATCTAATGCTGGAAAACCCTCTCTAACAGCACTGTGGATGTACCTACATCACATGGACTGCAACAGTTCCAGAAGGCAGTTCACCACCACTTCTCGAGGGCAATTAGGAATTGGCAATTAATAGCAATGCTCACATCTCCGACATTTTTACAATGCACTTCCTTATTGAGATCAGGTGAGAAGAGAGATTTCAGTGCATTTTCAAACAAAACACCATGGCCGATCTCGGGTTTTTGGTTTAAAGAATGAACAACCTGGTAGGTGTTTAACAATTGGTCATCACACTAAAAGAAGAGTGAGGAAAAGACCAGAAGAAATGTATTTACACATCCATTTATTTGAGGCAGAACAGGATGTAGCACTAACGAGGCAAGTTACATGGTTGAATTAGTTTGGGATTTCTCTAGAAAAGACAAACCCTGAAAGAAACAGTGATGGAAACAATGAGCCAAATGGCCTTCCCTCTGTGCTGCCGGCATCTGTGGTGTTATGATTAACTTAAACAGGTAGAGTTCATAGCAAGAAAGGACTGTAAATGGCCTGCAGAAAAAAAATGAATTCAGTGATGAGAATGACCTTTGTTCAGTACATACTTTTTTATAATCTTCGTAAATTCTTTAGAATTTTAAAAGCCCCTAACTAATCAGCACTAGATGTTCTTTATATACTCATTTGAGGTTTGTTCATCAGAATATTTTGTACTTATATTTTGGCTCAGTTCCTGTTCTTTTGCAGGATTATTGTAAATGTGTACAATCTTAGTTTTAGAAAGCTCCTGTCGATGGAGTGAATTATACACAATTCAATGGCTGGCATTAGTAGGCAGCTGTTCTTTGAATAAATATGATCCTGGCATTATTGCTTTGGCCTTAATTAAGAAGCATTTGTTTTCTTTTGCTTTGTTTTCATGAATATTATGGGTTTTTATGCCTTCTGACGTGTAGCATAGAACAGCTTTACAGATTAATTGTATATTGACCTTTTTACCTTCTAAAGCCGAAATTAGAATTTGAGTTTGCTGTGATATTAATTTTTATCCAAGCAGAGAATGCTATTTTGAGTCCCACTTCTAAAATCTTGAAATTTTAAATCTTAGTCACAATAGAGAGCTTGCATTCACAGCGCATCTTTTAACATTGTAAAAACACCCCACAGCAATCCACAGGAGCATGATTGCATGGGCTTTTGTACACAGGCGCATAAGGAGATACTAAGACAAGGTTGACCAAAGGAAGCAGCTTAAGGTAGGAAAGAGAGGGAAGTGAGATGGAGAGGTTTAGGGCGTGAATTGCAGAGTTTACGGTCTAAGCAAACAGAAGGCACAGCTGCTAATGGTGGAGAGATTAAAATGAGGAATGAACAAAAGGCCTAAATTGGAGGATCAGAGATCTCAGGCACGTAGGGTGACAACAATTTATATTTGTCATTGAATCATGTAGCACAGAAGCGAACCATTCGGCCCACCATGACTGTTCTGGCATTTTGAAAGAGTTGTCTAATTAGCCATGCTCATTTTCATGGTTCTTTGAAGTTCTCTTTTTGAATGCTGCCATTGAACCTACTTCCATTGCCCTTTGATTATTTTGCCAATGATCTTATTCTGTCTCCTCTCGTGACTGACCCTTGTAGTAATTGAAAAGGTTTCTATCTACTCAATCAAATGCACCCCCATTTTTGAACACCTCTATTAAATCTCCTTTAACCTTCACTGCTAGAAGGAGAACAATTCCAGTTTCTCCAAGTCCCTTCACATAATGATACCATCATCCCTGGTAACATTTTGATAAAGTTTTGTCTTCACCCTCTCAAAAGGATTTGACATCCTCCTAAAGTGCACTGCCCAGATTTGGACACAATACTGCACTTGGGGTCTTTAGGCTAACATTGACATCCTTATATTTTTACTATATGCCTCTATCCACGGAGAAAATAAATATCCATCATGATCAAAAAATTAATCTGAAATATTTTCCATATTTATACAATATGATCCCTGTTGAGTCACTTGGGAAATACCAGAAATATTCAGTGCTCTTTCCAAATAAAACCAATGCTTCTATAGTTGTCAAGTTATTGCTCCCAAAATTTCAGGGGAGGTGATAGCATAGTAGCATTATCATTGGACTAATAATCATCTGGACTAGTAATCCAGAAACCCAGAGGGACCTGGGTTCGAATCCTACCACAGCCGTTGGTGAAATTTGAATTCAATAAAAATCGGGAATTAAAAGTCTAATGATCTCCGTGAAACCGTTGTCAATTGTTCTAAAGACTGATTCACTAATATCCTTTAGGGAAGGAAATCTGCCATCTTTACCTGGTCTGGCCTACATGTGACTCCAGATCCACAGCAATGTGGTTGAATTAAAGGCCCTCTGAAAAAGCTACCTCTTCCAAGGGCAATGAGGGATGGGCAATAAATGCTGGTCCAGTCATTGACAACCACATCCCATGAATGAGTCATAGAGGTTTACAGCATGGAAGTAGGCCCTTTGGCCCAATTTGTCCCTGCCATCCAGTTTTTTACCACTAAGCTAGTCCCAATTGCCCGTGTTTGGCCGATATCCCTCTCTACCCATCTTACCAATGGAACAGTCTAAATGCTTTTTAAAAGGCAAAATTGTACCTGGCTCCACTACTGCCTCTGGCAGCTCATTCCAGACACTCACCACCCTCTGAGTGAAAAAAATTACCATGCACACAATGGCTGTAGTCTCAATCAGAAACAATAGCTGGGACTTCACAAAGTAACTGAGGCAACAGAAACTGAACCGGTTATAAGCAGTGCCTTTAACATATGGAAGGTGCCAAGGTACTTCACAGGAGCATTCTAAAATAACATTGATACTGAGCCACAAAGGAGCTATTAGGCCAGATTATCTAAAGCTTTATCTAAGAGGTAGAATTTCAGAGGTAGGATTTTAAAGGTGGAAAGTGAGGTGGAGAGACAGAGAGGTGTGGTGGAATATTCCAGAGCTTGGGGCCTAGACAACTGAAGGCATGGCCACCCATGGTGGAGCAGCTAAAATGGGGATGCACAAGAAATCAGAACTGGAGAAGCACAAGCATTTCGGACGGTTGTGGGGCTGGAGCAGATTACAGAGACAGAGGTTGAGGGGTGAGGTGATGGGAGGGAATCAAAAATAAGTATGAAAATCTGAAAATCAAGATGTCACTTGAGTGGGAGCTAATGTAGGCCAGTGAGCACAAGAGTAATAGGGGAGTGGAACTTGCTGCAAGTTAGGGAGGAGCGAGGCCATGGAGGGATTTGAAAATAAAGATGAGAATTTTAAAATGGAGGTGTTTGACAGACTGGGTGACAGTGTAGTTCAGTGAGCACAGGGATGCTGAGTGAATGGATCTCAGTGCAAGAGTTTTGGGTGAGCTCAAGTTTACAGAGGTTGGAGAGTTAGAGACTGGCTAGTAGAGTAGAGCAACCAGGTTGGAAGGAAACAAGGACATGTATGAGGGTTTCAGCAAGAGATGGACCAATGCATGGTGGAGACTGGCGATATCAAGGAGATAGAAGGTGGCAGACGTGGATATGGTCTGAAGATGCAAGCTTAGTTCAGGGTCAAAAGTGACACAAACAGTCCAGTTTAGTCTCAAACTGGCTAGGGAGAGTGGATGGAGTCAGTTGCTAGGGAACAGAGTTTGTGGTATGGATCAAAGGCGGGATTCCTTTGGAGGGGTGTTTGTTAAACTAATATTCTACACTGGTTTCTTTTCAGGCTCTGTAGATTTGAAACAGGAAGCTCCCAGCACTGTTTGTGACCATGGATCGGAGGACAGCTCATAACACCCGAGATAAAAGACAACTAAAGAAAACAGAAAATGCTGGAAAATCTCAGAGATTAGAGCCCAACGTTTTGAGTCTGGATGACATTTCTCTCTGACGAAGGGTCATCCTAACTCAAAGCGTTGGCTCTATTCTTTCTCCATAGATACTGTCAGACTTGCTGAGGTTTTCCAGCACTTTCTGTTTTTGTTTCAGATTCCAGCATCTGCAGTACTTTGCTTTTAAAGAAAACAGAAGTGAGGATATTGAGATGAATTGTGAAAAAATTATTTTAGAGTTCTTTTATACGTACAGACTTACATTTATGCACACTCCAGTGGGTGAGCAGAACACAAAGCAGGATTTGTTTAACCTACAGAAAGTTGCATGCACTTACATGTATTACTGACTATTTTTGAATACTTACATTTTGCAAAATGGATGAGGGCAATCCACTTTAGTGTTGATCTTGAATTGGAAATCAGAATAGCAGAATTTCCGTGAGGACTAAGTGGCTTGTGCATCACCAAACTTCTGATCCTAGCTGACCCTAATTGCACCAGTGGGAATGATTCTACGAGTTAGAAAGTATACAACGACACAAAATAACAACTTGTCAGAATACAGTGGTATTTTGTAGCAGTGTTTCATTCTGCACCCTCTCCTTCATTTTGATTTGTAAACTCTTGAAATATTTTGTGATTTTAAAGGTATTTCCTAAAAGATATGGACAGCTAGATTAGTTTTCCATATTTTCGGTGCCAATCTAATGAATGAGATATCAATGCTGTCTATTATGTGCTATTGCTGTCAGATATTGATTACCCTTCACTGAAGTACTTCCAGGAGAAGTTTGTTGTACGGCTGCAACTGCTAAACCAGTACCCTTTCAATCAGGGCTATATTGTACTTTTAAATTCTGCAATTCACACACAGAGGAGCATTGAAGCCATCAAGAACAAAATGACACTCCACATGTCGTATTCATTACATTCAAACTGGCCCAAAATCTTTTCATTAAAACGAAAAGAATCCAGCTCCATGACGAGCTTACTGATCTAGCTGCTGTTGAGTACACAGAGACTGCGGTGAGTTTATTTACTGAGTTGCTGCTACGCTTCCTCGTGCTTCCAGGTACAAAATGTTCAGTCTCGTGTGGCATTACACACAAGACCAAGCGCAGGTCAAGCAGGGTTAAAGGATAGAGGGTGGGGCATAACTGGGCAACATGTGGGGAGGGAGAGAGGAAGGAAGGTTACAGATGGAGTCCAGGGGCACTCAACTTTAAATGACAGCAGCAAAACTGTAACAATTCAGCCAAATGCCAGTTTCCAGCCACCAACACCCTTTATCGTATACCAAAGCAAAGGGCCGTACATGCGGCTTACAGTCAGGTAGTCTTCACCTGAGGACCTACAGGGCGGCATGGTGGTTAGCATTGCTGCCTCACAGCACCAGGGACCTGGGTTCAATTCCAGCCTTGGGTCTCTGCCTGTGCGGTGTTTGCACATTCTCCCCGTGTCTGCCTGGGTTTCCTCTGGGTGCTCCGGTTTCCTCCCACCGTCCAAAGATGTGCTGGTTAGGTAGATTGGCCATGTTAAATTGCCCCTGGTTTAGTTAGGGGGATTAGTGGGGTAAATATGTGATGTTATGAAGGTAGGGCCTGGGTAAGATGCTCTGTCAGAGAGTCGGTTCGAGAGCACTGTAGGGTTTCTATAATTCTTTGAACTCTGGTCTGGGTAAAGTAACAGGCTTAGAAACAACTTCTCATCGGGCGAGCCTCCGCTCACTCAATAAGGAAGCTCGTATTCCATGAAACCCATGAGAAGATTTATTAATGATCCCCTTTGTGGCCCTCATACCAAAAACAATTGCCATTTTCTACTTAAACTGTTAATGCAGAAGGTTAATTTTTAAAACCGAAGAAGCGACGTAAATCCATCAAACATTGAGGGGGAGAAGCTTGTGGTCATAATGTTTAGATATTTAAGGTCAGAATACTTGCAACTTCTACTTGGAGTATATTCCAGGCAAGGTGTGACATCTGAGACTTTGAAAGCTTTTATCACAGCGCCACCTGCAGGTATAACTGGCTCTGCAGGCAATATTATTGCTTTGATTGTCGGGAAAGGTAACCATTAGGAAAAGGTGTGTCCTACATACTGAATTAAACACAAGTAGGTACATTGGGTAGAATTTTCTGATATTTTTTCAAGAATTGGTTTCAGTGAGAAAGCCGGAGAGAATCCTGCCAGCACGGTCAGTGATATCCCAGTATCACTTGGTCTCAGCAACTGGGTTGAACGATCATTTTAAACATTGCACCAGCACTCACCAATGCTTGTTCCAAGTCCAATCGGGGAGAAGGCACCCTCAGGAAGACAGCCCCACGATTCTCAGATGGGGTGGAGCAGAGGCACAAAATACTCTACCCTTACACTGGCAGACGGTCTGCTAGCAAGGTCACCAACCCCGTGAGGGAGGCGGTGGCAGCGAAAGTGAGCACCAGGTCACTGCATAAAAGGATGTGAATTCAACATAGGAAGATGATGAATGACCTTCTTTGTGCAACCAAGGTGATTCACCCTTCACAGATGTCCACCCACACCCATTAATACATCCATCACACTTCCATGTGATCTAACAGCACCCAAGCCACCTCACGGGTACCCAACACTCACCCTGCCACGAGCCTCCCCTCTGCGCCTGCACCTTATCCTTGCCATTGCTTTTCTCCACATCCCCGCTCCCACTCACCTACCAGACATGTCAGGTATCCTTAACATCTGACCTGGCATGAATTCTGCCGACACTCTCCCCATCTGCCTCATTGCAGATTAAGCTCGAGCACAATTGACGTTAGCGGGCACAGTCAGCTGATGTGATGCCTGAGCTGAGGAATGAGCCCTTGAGCAGACCGGGGATGAGCAGGAACACACCTCGGGTGGGGGGGCAAGAGACAAAAATGAGAACCCTCAGCAAATCCAGCCATGGCGCCATCCACACGTCAGGTCAGTTTCTTCTATCCTCATGCTCCTGCCCTGCATTAGTGCCAGCTCACTTCCCATGCAGGTCAATCAGTCATCCAGCCCGCCCCATCCTCTCACCCTCTGGACATGATGGACCTGAGCAGCTCCATAGGAAATATCTCAGAGACGAGCATCGAAGAGGAGTCACAGCTGTCACCCGCACTCTCCACCAGCGCAGATACTCACACCTCAGTGGGAATAACTAATAGGCAGCCTCTGGGTCACTCACCCCGAGCACCTCACAGATGATGATGCACAGCAGGTAGAGCCAGGGACATCCCAGAGATCCGGCACTCAGAGGGACCCTGGAGACCAGGACTCTGCTGAGCCCAGTCCGATGACGTCCCCCTGGGTTCAGTCGTCCCACATCTGCTGGAGCTACAAAGGCAGAGCCATGAGCATCAGGAAGGGATGACAGTTTCCCTCCTCGGACTCTATGGCCGACTGGAGGCCTCCTATCATCTTCTGTCCAAGGAGATGCTGCCAGCAGTCCGAGGCAACCAAACCAACACTGCGAGGGTGGCGTCTGCAATGGAGACCTCGGCTCAGGATGTACTACACTCCGTGGCAGGAGGTGTCCACTCCAAGGTTCAGCTCATGCACCCCATGGCCAAGGGCATGGACCACATGGTACAGAACCTCAACTGTATGGTGCAGCCCCAGCACTGGATGGCTGGTATCTGAGAGTGTCCAAGAACGTAACTGTCGTGGAAGCTCCCCAGAAAACGGTCACAGATCTGCATAACGCACTTAACATTGTTGCAATCTGCACATTAAGGGAGCGGAAACCCTTGCAGTTCATGAAGGGTGCTCCATCGTGGGGAATGCAGAGCCATGTGCATGCAGTCAATGTCCCCTGCACTCGGGACAGGCCAGGTTTGCAAGTGAAGCCCTGGTGCCCTGGCTAGCCTGGTCCCGGTCAAAGTTTATGTCATGAGCCCTCGCAAATAGCACATTGGTCACCTCCCTCATACAGATATGTGCGGCCCGGAGATGCCACAGAGGTCACCCATGCAGCCATGAAATGAGCAGCTGATATAAAAGTTTAGAACAGTTGTGACATTCAGGGCCAGAGGCAATGGGTGACCCCACCAGCCCATGTCGTGCCAATTCCTGGTGACCTGGTACAGGTGGTCCACTGTCCCTCAGGACAATGCAGCTGTCTCCAGCATGGGGTTTCGGTCATCTGGAGTTAAGTTGGTCTCCAGTACACCCATGCCCGGTACTGTCTCCTCCGAACCACCTCAATGTGTGGCCCTGCCCCTGGTAACTCAGTAGGTCCTGCCATCCCCTCCTCTGCAGGGTGCTGCTCCTGTCCACATGCAGCTGCACATTGACGTCCTCTCTCCTGTTCCACTGCAATCAAAAGCACAGCCAACTCCACTGGCTCCATCATCCTCACACTCATAGAAGTGAAAGGGAAGAAACAGATCTGTGAGCAACTGGGAGTCCTGTCAATGACCTAACCCCACCCCCCTCCAGTCACATGGGACTCCCCCTTCCAGTCACATTCCCTTATGTTAGCCACTTTCCAATGAGCTTCACTCTCCTACTCTCACACACAATGTCCATGACCCCACACAAGCCTCTGCTAACTCTGCGTGACAGGCGGACATCTACCTTAGTGGCTCGCAGAACCCCCCCCCCAAGGGTGAGGACTGAGGACACTTGGGTACATTGACCTGACCTGTGTGCTGACTTACCAGGAGGCTGAAATGCTGCCACAACGCTTTTTGTTTCAGGGTTGCCTGCTGAGCTCTGAAACCTTTGCCCCTTGTATTGTGAACTAAAATGATGTCAACGCTCTCTTATCGAGAAGTGAGTGCAAGCATGGTGTTCAATGCCTGGGAACTCAGCTCCCTAAGGGTTAACTAGTGGGTGCCAATTAGTGGCACAATCATGCATTACAATATTGACTTAATGGGCATAACTGACCTTTCAAGGAAGGGTCAGGGATGTTATCAGGGGAGTGGCTTTGCTCCTCCTGTGGCCTGGTGGTCGAGGTCACAGAACTAGGAATCCACAAACCTACAGCAATGCTCTAGGGTCCCTGGCTCAAATGCCACCATGGTAGATGTTAAAAAATGGTCTTGTGGCAGGCATGCATGAGCTGAAAAATGGAGTCCCTCCTGTGGCCAAGTGTTATAGGTCAATGAACTGGCAAGCCAAAAAATCTAGAGCAACACTCTGGAATTCCAGGTTCAAATCTCACCATGGTGAAATGGTTAAATTTGAATTCTAAAATCATCCTCCTGTGACTGGCGAGGCTCACCTGATTTTTGGGGTCTCGCTGGCAAAAATCTCATTTCCTTATTCTCCTGAGATTTTGGGCTGTGTTGCACTTTGTGCTGACGGTGAACACAGGCTCAAAATTCCGCCCCATCGCATACTGACCGAGTCAGATTGACTGGACAATTAACCAATAAAAGTCTGGTTTTCAAAATATCCTCTCACTTTCAAATTGGAAGGTAAAACTCTCAAGAAAGCAGGAAAAACATTGGAAAGAGTAATGGGATGGAAAGGAAATAATTCATTAAAATAGGTGGAGAAAGTAAAGTTACGAAACTGAAATAGAATAGAAATGGAACAAAGACTGACACCAGGGTGAGTAGAAATATTTGTTTTAAATTAAAATTGTACTTTAACAGTTAGAATTGATTATCTATATAAGCTAAATATATCGATCCATTTATTGGCAAACTCCTCAGAGGTCCTTGGACAAATCTCAACCAAACATGGCGTATTAATAATATCTTGGACCAAGGGGAATGCTATAGGAGAGGGAACATCTAACCACCCCCACCTGAGGGCCCTTGGCCTCCTAACGCTATAATCCAGATATGCTTTAACCAACTTTTCAAGAATAAATGCAACATATTAAATTATAACTCCCCAACTTTCATTTGCTAGTCATTGTATTTTTTTTTCATATTTTGTTTCATGCAAGTTATTTTCTGAGACACTACACATGATTACTTGTAAGGGAAAGTAACAGGCGACATACACAGCCAGGGAAGATGAGGACACTAGGGCAAAAAGGCAAAAGGTTGACAGGCAACATTTAGAGAAAGGGCAGACGTAGAGGCTGGAGCAAGAAGTTGGCAGAAAGTGACAGAATTTAAGAAGAACCAGTGCCACAAGTAAGCGATCAACACTCTCAAAGGAAGCTTTCATCTACGATCCACATCCTAATTATGAGTCATACCCAGGATACGATATTGGCAATAGATCAGTGATATATGAATGTTCTGATGCAAAAACGTGGGAAGAGGAGCCACCTTGAATGTGCTGCACAAATGGTAAAGTACGATTGTCACCCTTAAGTAAGTCACCTAACCCACTGAATATTATTTTCATGGGAACAACAAGCCTTCTTGAAAAACATCAGAAAACATAATGGCTAAATGGGATCGCCACGAAATCACTTCACTTTGGCTCAAGAAGGAAGAGCGTCTAATGTGGTCTATCATGAAATATTTAATGTTTCAACAAAGACCGAAAATGCAGACAATGACACTGAAAATGTAGCGAGTGATACTACAGATGTTGCCTTTGACACTGATGAAATATTCAGCAATTGACTGTATCGAGCAAATGGCTGTAGATTTGGATTCTGATGCTAAGGATTTTGATAGTGATTCTGAAGCTGAGAGAACGATTGGTAGAAGTCATACAGCAGGAAATTATAAATCTCATTAAACTAGAGTCAAGCCAGGTAAAACAATTGAAGCAAATGAAAGTGAAATCATTGTGAACAGAAATTTGTTTTGTCAAATAATGATTTTGGGTATAATCATTTTGTGTGAATTAAAATAAGTGTGTTTCATAATTGCTAATTAAATGGTTAATTAAAATAATTATGCAGAAGACGACAATCGAGTGAAATGTTGAATGAACTCTGTTGGATATTCAATCCATTTGTCCATAGGCTTATTACTTCATTCAAATCTTTTATTTATCTTCTGTTTAAAATCTTAATTTTTACTTTCAACTCTTTATTTCTCAGATGTAGGATGGGCTAGCCAGCTGGTACAGCAAAACCACTACTCAACAATAACATAAAAACAGGACCAAATGAATGAATGCCTACTTCCCAAGCAGCAGTAATGATGCCATCATTTATGTCAGCAACAGAATTATTTAATGAAGAAAACTGCAAGGATGGCTCTTCTGATTATGAGTCAGAAGAAGTGGCAGAAGTACAAAATGAGTATTATAAATCTGTTCTTACCAGGTGTTACAAGCAAAATTTGTGTGTTTCTTACTGCCCATGATCAGTGCATTTGATATGTGAGGGGTGTGTGTTTTCTTACCGAGTGATTGTCCACATCTAAGTAATTCCAGCAGCAAGTTTTTGTGAATTTAAAAATAAGGGTGGTTTTTATTGTCAACACACTTGCCCTGGAGTTTTAAAAACATAACCCCTCACTTGAACTCATCCACACTATCACTCACAAAAAATTTAGATACGGATGAGGGGCGGGCGGCACGGTGACACAGTGGTTAGCACTGCTGCCTCACAGCGCCAAGGACCCGGATTCGATTCTCAGCTTGGGTCACTGTCTGTGTGGAGTTTGCACATTCTCCCCGTGTTTGCGTGGGTTTCCTCCGGGTGCTCCAGTTTCCTCCCACAGTCCAAAAGACGTGCTGGTTAGGTGCATTGACCCGAACAGGCGCCGGTGTGTGGCGACTAGGGGAATTTCACAGTAACTTCATTGCAGTGTTAATGTAAGCCTTACTTGTGACAGCAATAAATAAACTTTAAACTCAATTCCCGGCTTGGGTCACTGTCTGCGCATAGTCTGCACTTTCCCCCTGTATCTGTGTGGGTTTCCTTTGGGTGTTCCGGTTTCCTCCCACAGTCTGAAAGACGTGCTGGTTAGGTGCATTGGTCATGCTAAATTCTCCCTCAATGTACCCGAACAGGCGCTGGAGTGTGGTGGCTAGGGGATTTTAACAGTAATTTTATTGCAGTGTTAATGAAAGCCTACTTCTGACATCAATAAATAAGCTTTAAAACTTTATTAAACAATACAATTACAATTTATGATTGTTTCAATCTCTTTTGATGTGGAGATGCCGGCGTTGGACTGGGGTAAACACAGTAAGAAGTTTAACAACACCAGGTTAAAGTCCAACAGGTTTATTTGGTAGCAAAACCAAATAAACCTGTTGGACTTTAACCTGGTGTTGTTAAACTTCTTACTCAATCTCTTTTGTCAGAGGTGTGTGTGAGTTGATACTTTGGTTGAAGTGAAGGTCTTGTCAAGTAGAGGATATTCCTTCTCCTACTTTCAAGGCATGACTGTTCATTGCCTAGTTGACCTAGAGAAGGTTTGATAACTATCTGGTGGATTAATCTGTCTTCAGAACAGCTTATTACTGTTTTAAAAGCAGGCAACAAACTGGGATGTCTTACCATATGACCCGTTACAAGTCCAAAGTTGTTAACCAAATAAGACTCCTGACTAGGTCGATTGCACATCCTCTGTGATGACTTTCACAACTTTGAAAGTTTGAAACAGCTAGTATCTTTGTATCTGAATGGCCTATTCAATTTGAAATGGCCCTTTTTAATTAGTTACAGGAAAAAGCACTGAGTCAACAGAAGACTGGAAAGTTCTTCCTGTTCCCTCTTGAGACTGGGGAGTCTTTCAAACCACAAGAGAAGACAGGTGATCCTTGGACAGCCATCTTTTTGTAGCCTTTGTGGGTTTTTAAATATATAAAGTATTGACTGAAAGTCCATTAGTATACTGGAACATGACACAAGGAAGAAGGTGCTAACAACATTGTTGTGGAAGAGATGTTCGAGGTACTGGATGGGCTAAAAACTGATAAGGAGGAAATATTAGAGACGTTGGCTGGGTTAAAGTTTTTTAAGTCACCAGCGCGACTGGATGGGATACATCCTAGAATGCTAAGGGATGTGAGGACTTGCCACTATCTTCATATCCTCCTGGACAGGTGCCAGAGGAGAATTTCAAATGTTACACCTTTGTACAAAACAAGTTGCAAGGATAAACCCAGCAAATAGGGGCCGTCAGTTTAATCCTGATGGTGGGAAAGCTTTTTGAGACAATAATTTGGACCAAAATGAGCAACTACTTGGACAAATATTGATTAATTAAGGAAAGCCAACACCGATTTGTTAAGGGCAAATTGTGTTTAATTAAGCTGATTGAGTTTTTTTGATGAGGCAATGGGAAAGGGATTGATGAGGATAATTTAGCTGATCTAGTGCTCTTGAACTTCCAAAAGGTGTTTGATAAAATGCCACATAACAGACTTGACAACAAAATTTGCAGCCCACAAAATAAACCGGGGCTAAAACTGCACGGATACAATGTTGGCAGAATGACAGAGGACAGACGAGTGGTGGGTGACTGTTTCACAGGCTGGAGGAAGCTTTATAGTGGGGTTACCCAGGACTTGTACTTTCCTTGATATATGGCTTATTTGGACTTGTGTGCAGGGCAAAATTTGCCATGTCGGAAAACTTGAAAGTATTGTGAACTATAAGCAGGACAATGATTGATTTCAAGAGGACATTGCGAGGGTGGTAAGAAAGTAAAGTTCATTTATTAGTCACAAGTAAGGCTCACATTAACACTGCAATGAAGCTACTGTGAAATTCCCCTTGTCGCCACACTCCGGCGCCTGTTCGGGTCAATGCACCTAACCAGCATGTCTTTCAGACTGTGGGAGGAAACCGGAGCACCCGGAGGAAACCCACGCAGACACGGGGAGAACGTGCAAACTCCACACAGACTGTGACCCAAGCCGGGAATTGAACCTGGGTCCCTGGTGCTGTGAGGCAGCAATGCCAATCACTCTGCTTCGGTGCCCAGAGTGGCATCGAATATAAATAGCAGGGGAGTTATGATGAATCTTTACAAAATATGGACTTGGTCTCACAGAGTACTGTGTCCAGTTCTTGATACTGCACTTTAGGGAGGATGTGATGGCTTTAGAGCAGGTGCAAAAAGGATTTATGAAAATAGTTCCAGGGATGAGGGACTTCAGTTACAGGATAGGTAGGAGACACCGAAACTTTTCTCCTCAGAGAAGTTTGAGAGTAGCTTCGATAGCGGTGTTCAAAATCATAAGGAGTTGGGACAGATCAGATAAAAAGCAACCTTTCCCTTTGGAAGGGAATCGAGAACCAGAGAACACAGATTTAAGGTGAGTGGAAAAAGAACCAAAGGCAATATATGAAAGTATTTTGTTTTACGCAGTGAGTGGTTAGGATGTGGAATACACTGTCTGAGTCATGGCTTTTAAGAGTGCTTTAATAAGCACCCGAGGAAAACAAATAGTGGACTTATGGGAAAAGGGCAGGGTTGTTGGACTGATTCAGTTACTTTTACAGAAAGACACCGTAAACTTGACAGGGCAAATGGCCTCCCTCTGTGCTGGAAATATTCTATGATTATGCTTGGCCACATAATGGCCCAGCAGTTCGTGTCATCATGTCCATTACTGTGGTCAGGTTGTCTGTCCTGCACACTGTTCACTACATCTGTTATTTGTAGAAGACTGGTCTGGGGCAGCACACCGAGGGCCAGCAGGATTATAGATGCTGATTCTTATCATGCTTCTCCTTTCCCAGCACGTTCGGTAAAGCAGACAGTGAAACATCTCTGGCATGTTGAAAATAGGCTCGCTCACTGGATTTTGGAAATCAAGGCTTCTGTAATAACAGTCTGGTTTTCTTTGAGCATATCTTCACACCCACACTGTTTTTACTCCTTTGGGGAACAGTGGGACAAATGGTGGAGGGATTCCTGAGCTGATTATTAGCCCCACTGAACCACGTTATGAATGCTCCTTCCATGGCCAACAAGCCCTGATGTTAGACATGAACCTGGAGTTTCTGGTCCAGCCACAGGGGCACTATCACTGTGCCATCAGGCCTCCTTTATAACAGTCTGTGAACTTACAAGAAATACTCCAACTGAGCTTGCTGCATGTGCTCCATTTTAGACTATAGTCCCGTTAAATGGACTTTCATGTCTGCAGTTGTAAATAGTTGGCCTCTCTCAGTTGCTAATGGACTGTGCCATGTGCTGATATCATCTTTTAATGATTGATAAAGTTATGGAACTCAGTTCATATCCACCTCCTAAATGCTGGCCAGATAAGGTTTGAATTTCAGGTCTTTACACTTGAAATTGATATGAGTTGTTTCAACACACAGATAAAAGAAATGTCGCTGGAGCTTAAACCAGAATCTCCCACTTTCTGTAATAATCAGATGAGCTGCTGACCCCACATCCTATCTACTACCAAGGTTGTCTATTTCCACCTCTGTTACATCACCCATCTTTGCCCATCTAAGCTTACCTGCTGCTAAAACCTCATACATGCCTTTGTTACTTCCAGCCTCAACCACTCTGATGCTCTCCTGGCCAGTCTCCCACATTACTCTCTCCGTAAACTTGAGGTCATCCAAAACTCTACTGCCCTTACCCTAAGTTGCATCAAGTCTTCAATCATCCAATGCCCTTGTGCTCACTGACTTACATTGGCTTCAGGTATGCCTCAATTTTAATATTCTCAACCCTGTTTTCGAATCTCACCATGACCTCAGTGTGGTGGACCTCAGTTGTGCCTTTGTCCTATTTGGACCACCGTTGTGTGTGTTTGTCATATCTGGACACACTTTAGGAACACTTAAGCGGTTATTGGATAGGCACATGGAGCACACCAGGATGATAGGGAGTGGGATAGCTTGATCTTGGTTTTCAGATAAAGCTCGGCACAACATCATGGGCCGAAGGGCCTGTTCTGTGCTGTACTGTTCTATGTTCTATGTTCTACATCCCCTTCCAGTTTGGTTCCTCCCCTCGGCACCTAGTATAAAGGTGGCTGTCTCCTCCCCCTTGTTCAGTCCAGGTCGGTTATTTGTTGGGATCTGCTCCTGATTCTGTTGTGAATAAAAGCCTACACTTGTATTGGCACACTGGTAGTCTTTCACCTTATTGATAGTGCATCAATTTTATTCACAACAGTTGACCAGCATGGAGCAGTTTCTAAAACCCGACAAGTTAGCATTAGACCCTCAAGAGGTTGGAGCCTCTGATAAATTCGATCATTGGCTGGACTGCTTCGAAGCATTCGTCGACACCGCTACGGCCATCGACACCGACGACGCTAAACTCCACGTGCTCCGCGCCCGGGTAAGCGAAGCTGTCTATGGAATCTTCCGGGACGCTGCTACATACGCGGACGCTATCGAACTCCTAAAAGGGCAGTTCCGAAAGAGCCCTAACGTGGTTTACGCCAGACATCTCCTAACTACCCGCAAGCAGCAGCCAGGAGAATCGTGCGCCCAATTTCTGCGCACTCTGCGGGTCCTAGCTCGAGCTTGTGACTGTAAGGCTGTTACAGCAGCTCAGAACGCGGAGGACCTGATCCGCGACGCCTATGTTGCGGGCATTGAGTCTACATACATCCGGCAGCGCCTGCTGGAACAAGATGACCGAGATCTCAGAAGAACAGCTACGATGGCTGAAACGCTAGAAGCGGCCTCTCACAATCTCAGGTCTTACCCTGCATCCCGTTCTATCGACGGCTCCACCGCGACAGCTGTTCCGGCGGGGCCCAAATGTTACTTTTGCGGCCTACCCAAGCACCCTCGGCGTTGCTGCCCGGCGAAGGACGCGATTTGCTCCGGATGCGGTAAGCTAGGCCACTTCGCTAAAGTCTGCCGGGCAAAGCCGCTTCCGAAGCCTCGTGGCACCACGTGTGTTCCGCGGGCGCAGCCATCTTTAAGGCAGGCGGCGGCTGCGCGCGAATCGCCATCTTTAATGCGGTCACCGGAAGTGCGGGAATCACCATCTTTGATGCGGTCACCGGAAGCGCGGGAATCGCCATCTTTGAGACTGGCATCAAGACGCGCTGAGCAGGAAGCTTTATCCGTGACGTCATCAGACGGGGACGAAGACGGATTCTTCTTGAATTCGACGGTGGCATCAATTTGCCTGGACCAGTCGCAGCCTCATCAACTCTCCAAGTCAATAATGGAGATCAAGGTAAATGGTCATGCAGAAAACTGCCTGTTCAACTGTGGGAGCACAGAAAGTTTTATACACCCTCGCACAGTGCGTCAATATGCCCTTCCCGTGCAACCCTGGAGCCAGACCATCTCCATGGCCTCGAATTCCCACTCGGTGGAGGTCCTTGGGTGCTGTTTGGTGACGCTGACGGTACAGGGCACAGTCTACGAGCGTTTTCGGCTCCTCGTGCTGCCGCGACTCTGCGCAGCTGTACTGCTGGGGTTAGATTTCCTCAGCTATCATAGGAGCGTCACCCTGCAGTATGATGGCCCTTATCCCCTGCTCTCCGTCTGCAAGGCGCCGTCACTGCAGCGCCCCTCGCGCACCACCTGCAGTCTCTCGACCCTCAAGATCACCCCCCCCGCCTTATTTGATAACCTCACCCCAGATTGTAGGCCTATAGCCACCAAGAGTAGGCGCTATAGTGCGGATGACCGAGCCTTCATTCGGTCCGAGGTACAACGTTTGCTCCAGGAAGGGATTATCCAGGCCAGCACCAGCCCCTGGAGGGCGCAAGTGGTCGTCGTTAAATCGGGGGAGAAACACTGCATGGTGATTGACTACAGCCAGACCATAAACAGGTATACCCAACTAGATGCGTATCCCCTTTCCCGTATCGCGGACATAGTCAACCGCATCGCGCACTGTAGGGTTTTCTCTACGATCGATTTGAATTCGGCTTACCACCAGCTCCCTATCCGCTCGGAGGATCGCCCATATACTGCCTTTGAGGCGGGTGGCCGCCTCTACCAGTTCCTCAGAGTCCCCTTTGGTGTCACCAATGGGGTCTCAGTCTTCCAGCGGGCCATGGATCAAATGGTAGACCAACACGGGCTACTTTCCCGTATCTGGATAACGTCACCATCTGCGGCCATGACCTGCAGGATCATGATGCCAGCCTACAAAAATTCCTTCGTACGGCCACTCTCCTGAACCTCACATATAATGAGGCAAAGTGTGTTTTCCGGACACGCCGCCTCGCCATCCTTGGGTACGTGATAGAAAATGGTGTCCTTGGCCCCGACCCAGCCCGTATGTGTCCCCTTATGCAGCTTCCCCTCCCTACTACCCTCAAAGCACTGAGGAGATGCCTGGGCTTCTTCTCCTACTATGCCCAGTGGGTTCCCCGTTACGCGGATAAAGCCCGTCCGCTCCTAAAATCGACCTCTTTTCCCCTGGCGGAGGAGGCCCGTCGGGCCTTCGACGACATCAAAGCGGATATCGCGAAGGCCGCGATGCATGCTGTGGACGAATCCATCCCATTCCAAGTGGTAAGTGATGCGTCTGACTTTGCTCTAGCCGCCACCCTTAACCAGAGGGGCCGTCCGGTGGCCTTCTTTTCCCAGACCTTACAAGGCCCTGAGATTCGACACTCCTCGGTCGAGAAGGAGGCCCAGGCCATCGTGGAAGCCGTCCGGCACTGGCGCCATTATCTTGCGGGCATTAATTACGGACCAGCGGTCAGTTGCCTTCCTGTTTAACACCAGGCAAAAGGGCAAGATTAAGAATGACAAGATCTTGCGGTGGAGGATTGAGCTCTCCACCTACAGATATGACATCATGTACCGGCCCGGGAAGCTCAATGAGCCCCCAGATGCCCTGTCCCGTGGATCATGTGCCAGCGCCCAACTAGACCAGCTACAGTCCCTCCATAACGACCTCTGTCATCCGGGTGTCACCAGATTTTTCCACTTTGTCAAGTCCCGTAACCTGCCCTATTCCCTCGAGGAAGTTCGGACGATTACCAGGCAATGCAGGGTCTGCGCTGAGTGCAAACCGCAGTTCTACCGGCCAGGTAGGGCGCACCTTGTAAAGGCCACTCACGCGTTTGAGCGCCTTAGCATTGACTTTAAAGGCCCCCTCCCCTCCTCTAACCGCAATGTTTATTTCCTGAATATCATTGATGAATACTCATGTTTCCCTTTTGCCTTCCCCTGCTCGGACATGACCACGGCTACAGTGATTCGGACCCTGACCACGCTCTTCACCCTGTTCGGCTTCCCAGCCTATGTTCATAGCGATTGTGGGTCCTCTTTCATGAGTGACGAGCTGAGGCAGTACCTACTTGCCAAAGGCGTTGCCTCCAGGCCACACCACTAGCTATAACCCCAGGGGAAATGGTCAAGTAGAGTGGGAGAACGCAACCGTCTGGAAGGCCGTTCTATTAGCGCTACGGTCTAGGGGCCTTCCAGTCAGCCGTTGGCAAGACGTCCTTCCGGACGCATTCCATTCCATTAGGTCACTCTTGTGCACAGCGACCAATATGACCCCTCACAAGCGGATGTTTTCGTTTCCCAGGAAGTCCTCCTCAGGTACTTTGCTCCCGGATTGGCTGATGTCCCCGGGGCCCGTCCTGCTTCGGAAGCATGTCCGGACCCATAAGGCAGATCCCTTGGTCGAGGAGGTCCAATTGCTCCACGCTAATCCTCAATGCGCTTATGTAGCATACCCTGATGGGCGGGAGGACACGGTTTCTGTCCGTGACTTGGCACCCGCGGGTGCCCCGGAGGTCACCACGTCCTTCCGCCCCACGGTCCCTGGTGTTGTCCACTCGGAGATTGCTACGCCTCTTCCTCCCTCAGTCCCTGTACCCAATGTAGTGCGCCCAGAGCCTGTTGCGGCCCCCCACCCCCTAGCTCCGGTTCCCACTGTTCCCCATATGCCACCAGGGCCACTGCTCACTCCTCTCGCCCCTATGTACAGCTCGCTTGAGTCGCCGGAGCCGTCTCCACGCAGTACCCCGACGACTGGACGGGACGACGGATCGGTCCGCTTCACACCACCTGGCGCCTTCTCTCGACGCTCACTGTACGGAGCCTGGGCCGACATCGCTCCCTGCTCGGACGACTCTGCGACCTGCACTATGACGATCGCATTCCATTCCATTAGGTCACTCTTGTGCACAGCGACCAATATGACCCCTCACAAGCGGATGTTTTCGTTTCCCAGGAAGTCCTCCTCGGGTACTTCGCTCCCGGATTGGCTGATGTCCCCGGGGCCCGTCCTGCTTCGGAAGCATGTCCGGACCCATAAGGCAGATCCCTTGGTCGAGGAGGTCCAATTGTTCCACGCTAATCCTCAATGCGCTTATGTAGCATACCCTGATGGGCGGGAGGACACCGGTTCGTCTGGAGTTGTAATATTGTTTCCGCTTCACCCGTGTTGTTTTTTTTAAAGGAAGGGGTGAATGTGGTGGACCTCAGTTGTGCCTTTGTCCTATATGGACCACCGTTGTGTGTGTTTGTCATACCTGGACACATCCCCTTCCGGTTTGGTTCCTCCCCTCGGCACCTAGTATAAAGGTGGCTGTCTCCTCCCCCTTGTTCAGTCCAGGTCGGTTATTTGTTGGGATCTGCTCCTGATTCTGTTGTGAATAAAAGCCTACACTTGTATTGGCACACCGGTAGTCTTTCGCCTTATTGATAGCGCATCACTCGGGTCCTGTCTTCTGGCACTATTTCCTCAAATCTTAAAACCCTCTTGAGATACGTGTCCCTCAAATTCTGACCTTTTAGGCATGCACTATTTTAATCCCTCCACCATTGACTGTGACTTCAGCGACCTCGGCCTGAAACTCAGGAATTCCCTCCATAAAATCACTTTGCCTCAGCATCTCTCTTTCCTCTTTGGTCAAGGTTTTGGTCACATATCCTGACAATTGGTATCAAATTTTGTTTGGTAATAGCAACCGCGAAGCACTTTGGGATGTTTGACTATAAAGCTGCAATATAAATGCAAGTTGTCACTGTTGACAGATTGACATTAAATATAGTCTGGAATTTGACAAAATTAATGCACAGCAAATAAATCTGAACTTATTAAAATCACGGCGGACAGTCTAACATACGGCTCGCCTCTTTTATTGAGGAGGAGGATAGACTTGGAACAGTTAATATTTTATTCAGGTTTAATTAAGTCTGGCAAAATATGGGCTTCCCTGAGATATCAAAATTGATTTAAGAACTGAGTCTTTATTCGATGACACAGTTACACTGCACATTTGATGTTACTGCTTCACTACATCCAGTATATCCCTCTAGATTTCATAGAAACGCAAATGATGATGCCAGCAGTGAAAACACCTCAGAAAGATGGTGTTTGACTGAATTTGATGTGATGGCGGCAGTAAACTGTTCGCATTGCACGGCCACAGTGTATCCACATGAATTAACAGTGCTGCTGAACTTCACGTATATGCATTTGGTTTATAAATTATTGTCGACTGAATGTCAGAGATTATTTTCTATCTACCAACAGATAGTTCAGAGAGGAATAATACAGAATATTTGTTCAGAATTTTAAATTTTCAAAAGCAGCTTGCTGCAGCTCCCCTGAATCTCCTCGGAGTGGCTACCAGCGTCGTCAGATTGTCACTTCATGCCCAATTACTTATCATAGAGCCCCTACAGTGCAGAGGGAGGCCATTCGACCCATCGAGCCTGCACTGACAATAATCCCACCCAAGCCCTATCCCTGCAACCTCATGTACTTATTCTGCCAGTCCCCCTGACACTAAAGGGCAATTTGGTATGGCCAATCAACCCTAACCCGCACATCTTTGGAGTGTGGGAGGAAACCGCCTGGAGGAATGTGTGGAATTTCTTTCCAGTCTGTCTCGCATGACCTACCAACTCAAATCGGGTGAGACCCGGGCAGTACAGCATGTCTTTGGGGCTCAGCGTTGAAGTGCAGGAGAGTCAGAGTGAAGAGGCCACGACCGCTTTTCAATGGCATTAACTGCTGTAAGCTGGGTAAGTTTAAAGTCTAATGAAATTGACAGGCAAGGGAGAAGGTAAGCGGATAGGATTTGGGGAATGGGTGGATTGGTGATTGGTAGGGGAATCGGAGGTTGGTGGTGGTAGGTCATGCCTCAGTGGGAAGGGGAGTGGGGTGTCAAGCCTCAGGTCGAGTGGGCCCGGGGGTGCTGGTGGTGATGGTGGTTGGGGATGTGAGGAAGGGGAGGGCAGTCCTTGAAGGTTGAGAAGGAGAGTGCCCAGTCGATGTGGCTTACGGGTGGAGGGGGGAGTCATATCAGGGCTCAAGGGGTGGTTGCTTATGCCTGGGGGAGGAATGTTGTGCAAGTAGGAGGAATCCTGGGAAAGTGGGGGATGGGGGGGCGTTAGTCAACGGATTATGGGATTCCCCTGAGGACGTCAGTGGTTGGGGGGGTGGGGGGAAGTAGGGGAAGTTCTGCACAATAGTTACCCAGAAGTTATAAGAGGTTTTAATTCTTCTAATTTTTTTCTGGATAATTACTGGTGTAACTCAGTCAGAACCATCCAAAGTTTGCATCTTAAATCATGATTTTGGATGGTTCTCAACGTGGGGCAATTGTCCAGAGGAAGTTTGCGCTGCTGGGCATTTGCGGTGCAAACTCTTACCTGGGAAGTACTGAGGGATTTGCCAGAACATTTTTGGGGTACCCTCCAATCCGATGCTGGGGAGCTTGGAAAGTTATGACCCTAATATCATAAATTACAGAGGGATTTAAATTTGTAGCACAAAGCAGGAGTTATTATATTGGCAGCCAATCTCACACTCTGCCTGATGCTCTTTTCCATTGGTGTTTAGAAAAGAAAATTGGGTGAAATGCAAACAGGCTCCAAGAACAGGTTCAGGTGCACTATTGCCATTTTGGGCAACTGAAAAAAACTAATTTCAGCCCAGTGTATATACAAACAGATAGCTCCAGCTCTGTATCTTTTCATTGAAGGGGATGGTACATCAGTCAGCATGTACCTCAAGTATATGGCCGGGACTTGTGAATTATATGAGTAGACATTATAGCTGTACACCACCGCCCGCTCACCGCTTCAGAAACACCTTCAGGACACCAATACTACTGTAATATACTTGAGTATTCCTGCGTTGGGGAATCAGGATTGGGTGTGCGGGTGTGTGACCTAATGGTACACATTTGGTGGCAAGCAAATATGTACCATTAGGTCCACAAGCTTTCTGCAAATTGTTTTGGTCCACAATGTACAAGAGACTAACACAAATTAAGCTCAATGCTATGATTTAAACAGAGCCTGAAAGTAGGATAATCCAGGTGATTGGAAGCTCCATCCTGGTGCATGCAAAACCATTCATACAAAGTAAGGAAGGGTTAAGGATTAAAAAGCTATTGATATGATTCTGCTAATGAGCTCAATTTAAACTGTAAGTGTACATTCTAACAAACAAATCTTTCTTAGTTTCCAAGAAATGTATTTATTATGACTAAATACAAAGTTAATACCAAGACCGCAAGAAACTACAAAGGGTTGTGAACGAAGCCCAGTCCACCACGTAAACCAGCCTCCCATCATTGACTCTGTCTACACTTCCCGCTGTTTGGAAAAAGCAGTCAGTATAATCAAGGACCCCACGAACCCCAGACATACTCTCTTCCACCTTCTTCCGTTAGGAAAAAGATACAAATATCTGAGGTCACGTATCAACCAACTCAAGAACAGCTTCTTCCCTGAGGCCATCAAACTTTTGAATGAACCTTCCTTATATTAAGTTGATCTTTCTCTACACCCTATCTATGATTGTAACACTACATTCTGCACACTCTCTTTTCCTTCTCCCCTATGTACTCTATGAATGGTATGCTTTGTCTGTATAGCTTGCAAGAAACAATACTTTTCATTGTATCCCAATACATGTGACAATAATAAATCAAATCAATTCAAATAAAATGCACATCAGGAAAAAACAACTCACCATTTCACTGCAGCAGTTTCCCCACTGTATGGGAGTGAACATAGTAGGCGAAGGTAATAAATTATACTATATTTTTTTCCTATTTAGACCATTTGCACAATAAATTGATCTGAAGGATATTCAGCAAAATTGTGAAGTGACATAAACGGGCTTCTGGTGGGATCCAATGAGACAAGCAGCACAAGTCAAACCACAAAAGGAATAATTACCATTGACGTTTGGGTCTCCTGATATGCAAATTGAACAGTCGGCACTCCGAGATGATTTATGAAGAAATCGCTGTTTCCTTCCACCTGCACTGAATTGACCTTTCGTCCTGAACAATTTTCTTGACTTGTACAGTTTAACGAAAATCTCTGCAAAACAATGAAAAAAGCAGAAGCGAAATGTGTTGGATTTGAATGCTACATTCTGGCAACCTGTAAACATAAGCAGAAATTGAACTAAATCAATGTGAGCAATGCCAAACTTGATATGAATAATTCACAGAGATCCAACTGTTCTAAATTCCTGGATGACAGATATTTCAAGGGCACTAAGCATGTTCTTCTAAGAAGTGACTGACTGCTTCATTTGTATATCTATATCTCACAAGAGGTTTGGAACTTGAAGGAACTGCTGTCTATGCTGATAGATCTTTAAGTCTGAGGTTTTGCCATAGCAACAGGAAAATAAGAACAATCAATAATTCCACAGCAAATATCACACTTTTAACAATATGAAAGACAAGGCACAAAGTAGTCATTGTTTCATTTCTCAGAAGCCATTTCACGCTGAGAGATCTTTGACAATAAAGGTCTTTTTCATAGACAAGGCTTCTGAGCAGCCCACTAAACACATACATATGGAAGTGTATAGAGCTCAAAGTTCTTTACATTTAACGTTTCAAGTATTTGGATCAATTAGAATTCTCTGATGATGGAGCACTTATATATAAGCACTTATATCTAAATCTCAGCTTAATAGAGAAATGAACATGTGTAAGCTGGTAAACAAAGCCATGAGAACCATGGGTACAGACCTTTCTTCCATTTTACAACAGTTCATGGCTTTCATGATGTGCACATCACACATTATTTGACAAAAGTTGACCAACAATTTCAAAAAATCTGACACTGCACCAAAAGTTCTCAAAAGTTAACCTCACAAGTGCATGAGACACAGGATTAAGCCGCTGGTCTACCCAACTTGTTTCAGTAACAATGGAGAGAAAATGTCCACGAAAACATAGGGGGAAAAAAAAAATTCTTTTTTTTCTGGTAAGAATTCCAACTAACAGAAGGGACATGTGAATCCAGTCATAGAGGTTTACAGCACAGAAACAGAGCCTTCGGCCCAACTTGTCCATGCCATCCAGTCTTATTAAACAAAGTCAAGGCTGCAGTCAGCAAATTTAAATTTATACATACTCCATCCAAACGCTATCTCAGTGGATCCTCTAATGCCCACACGTTCACCTCCAACACTCTCCAGTTCACAAAAATACTCCATCTACTCAACACCCGCAGGTAACAGAGACGTACGTCCCCCCGCTAGAAGGCAAAAAGTAATTGTCCTCAACATTATGGCAGCATCCAACTGAACATATCACCAAGTCGTCTAAGTAAAACTGAGCACGCTGGAACCAAAGGAAAATCCATCCAGTGGTTCAAGTAAAACCTGAAAAAAGGAAGGAAGGAATTCCAATTGTCAAAGGTCAATAATTGGAGCTCCAGGACACTGCAGCCAAAGTATTTTAGGGAAGATTTCTCACTCTTGCCACCTTCAGCTGTTTCATGAATAACTTTTTCTTAGTGAAAAAATCAGGAGTGTGGCTGCTCATTGATGATTCCATTAACAATTCCTCAGATAATAACATAGTCCATTTGACACTTCAACATTCAGTGCGAGACTTCAAGGAGAACAGGGTATAAATAGGAAGACTTCAGTGATGAGAGCAGTGTATAAAGAGCGAAACTTCAACAATTTTGATTTGATTTGATCTATTATTGTCACATTCTTAGTATACAGTGAAAAGTATTGTTTCTTGCGTGCTATGCAGGTAAAGCATACCATACAAAGAAAGGGAAAGGAGAGGGTGCAGAATGTAGTGTTACAGTCATAGCTAGAGTGTTGAGAAAGTAGGTCCATTCAAAAGTCTGATGGCAGCAGGGAAGAAGCTGAGTTCTTGAGTCGGCTGGTTCATGACTTCAGACTTTTGTAACTTTTTCCCAAGGTGGAAAAAAGGTGGAAGAGAGTATGTCCGGGGTGCGTGGGGTCTTTGGTTATGCTGGCTGCCTTTCCGAGGCAGTGGGAAGTGTAGACAGTATTTATGGGTGGGAGGCTGGTTTGTGTGATGGACTGGGCTTCATTCATGATCCTTTGTAGTCTCTTGCGGTCTTGGACAGAACAGGGGACATACCAAGCT
Source organism: Mustelus asterias (assembly GCF_964213995.1). Classification (NCBI taxonomy): domain Eukaryota; kingdom Metazoa; phylum Chordata; class Chondrichthyes; order Carcharhiniformes; family Triakidae; genus Mustelus; species Mustelus asterias. Next base: position 42,938,055 of record NC_135803.1, read on the forward strand.
GTGATTCAACCAGAAAGAATGCTTTCTATGGTGCATCTGTAAAAGTTGGTGATCGTCGTAGTGGACATGCCACATTTCCATAGCCTCCTGAGATAACACCATAGAAAGTATTCTTTCTGATTGTATCACAGCTTGACACGGCTCCTGTTCTGTCCAAGACTGCAAGAAACTACAAAGGGTCATGAACGAAGCCCAGTTCATCACTCAAACTGGCTTCCCACCCATTGACACCGTCTACACTTCCCATTGCCTTGGCGAAGCAGCCAACATAATTAAAGACCCCACGCACCCTGGACGTTCTCTCTTCCACTTTCTTCCAGTGGGAAAACGATACAAAAGTCTGAAGACATGTACCAACCGACTTCTTCCCTGCTGCCATCAGACTCTTGAATGAATCTACTTTCTCAACACCCTAGCTATGACTGTAACACTACATTCTGCACTCTCTCGTTTCCTTCTCTATGAACAGTATGCTTTATCTGTATAGCGTGCAGGAAACAATACTTTTCACTGCATACTAATACATGTGACAATAATAAATCAAAAGAGAAATTAGAGATCATTAAGGCCTTGTTTAAAAAAAACAATCCACACAATATCTTTTCTCAGCTCGGGCTAAAAAAGGTTTAGTTCTAAAAGCAGCTTGTCGAGTGAAGGGTGGGGAAGATATCGACATTTTTCTGCAGCACCAGCAGAAGAGGAACAGTGAGCAGTTTTCAGAAGCAGCCAGTGGCAGCACACAAATCACTGCACCAGGGGAAAGCCATTAAGAATAGACTCATTGCAAAGAGCTTCTTGTGCATTCTGCAGTGGAGGACCATAAAAGACTATTGGCATATTTATAGTTAAGGAGCCGCTCGTTGCTCTACCTTGTTTCTAACAATTGCCTCGGGTCAAATTTGGTGTACTTTTAATAAAAGCTTTTTTTTTGTCAGTTTCTTTTCAATGTATTTGAAGAATGACAAGCTACAACTATTCCAAGTGGCATTATTTTTATTTAGTGAATGAATAGTCGTGGTGCTTGAGCACAAGCAAAATCTCAGTGCATGTGATAGAAGAGATCAATGTTCTTTTCTCCGGCTCTTAAAAATGCTTCAAAGATTTGCGAACTTCAACTATCTGCTTCCTCACATTCTCTCTGTTAAAATGTTCTCCTGACTGAGGGAACAGCAATGGGGATTGATGGTGTTTGGAGCAACGAGCTTCATGGGGTTTAAATGCCCTGCTACTTGGATACAGGCTAACCCTGGCCCAGAACATCTGATTTCTGGAGGGTTGTACCCCCGAGGTACACCAGAAGATGTGTTGGGGGGATGCGCTGGAAGTCTCCATGCAAGGACTGCATGGGAATTTCCCGGGAAGTTTAAACTTCTGATGAGCTATTACTCTGCACCAAAACCATCTGATACTCCGATTTATGATGTGGAGAGCTTATGGTATTTGCTACCAAATAAACCTGTTGGACTTTAACCTGGTGTTGTGAGACTTCTTACTGTACTCCGATTTAAACCAGAGATCTGAATGATTCTGGCTCTATTTGCAGCATGGTTACCCAGGAAAAGTTAAAAAGATTAAAACCACTTCTAACTCCAGGGTAAATATACTACTGAACCCCCTTGCCCTGATCCCCACTGGAACACCTGACTACACCCCCCTCCCCCACCCGCAACCACCATCGCCAGTCTCACCCCCTCCAAACCCGCCTAACTAGCATCACACCCCCTCAGTAGCCTCCAACCCCAGCCATTCTCCCCACGCACCAACCATCCTCCCCAGCCCTCGACTACAACCAACCCTACCGTCCCCAACCCCGATCACACTCCCCACCCTCGACGACTCCCCTATCTCCCCCACCACCACCTGAATACCCAACCCCTGCAATCAACCGACTCCCCTAATACCACTGACCACCCGACTCCCTCAACCACCCGACACCCCTCCCCCTGCCCACCCAAGCCTAACTCCCCAAGACCACCTTAACCACTCACCCACTTACACATTTACCTTCTTCGTGGCTTCTCAAAATGGCTGGACTTTTAAATTTCCATTTTATGGCAGCCAGTGATTTATGATCTGGGAAAATAGGAACTCCACACACTCTGTCTCTGAGAAGGCAAGTGGGAAATTCCAGATCAGGACCATATGGATCTTGGTCTATTTCTGAGCAGTTACACCTGATTTGGAACAGAGTTACAGTGGGAGTTTATCAGGAAAGCCAAATAAATTAATATGTAGATAGATTGTATTTGTCACTGGTATTGCACCAGCTTATTGGCTGATTACAGTGCTGACAGCACTTCTCCAGCCCTTGCACTGTCATGAATATGGAGTCAAATGCTTCCCAACACAATCCAAACATTGTGACTCCCAAGGCGAGAACTCCCTAATTCATTGTTTAAAATACCAATATGAAATCAAAATATAACAGATGCTGGAAGCTGAAATAAAGGGGGCGATTCTCCCAAAAGTGCTGAATTGGTGGGAAAACTGTTCTAGATCACGACTGTTTTTTCAGTGCAGCTTTAGACCTGAATCTCCCCACTCTGTGCAATGCAGAGGTCACAATCGTGAATATCATTGAAAATGCAGGGAGGAGGGACCTATTCACGCCAGAGTTTGATAGTTCTGGAACTCTGCGCATGTGCAGTGGTCCCGATCTGTCAGTCTCCCCGTTTGCTGGCCAGCCTGATCGCTGACCAGCCCGAGACCCCTGCAGTGCTGCCCCTCCAGCACCCCCCCATGGCCCAATTGCAGCCCCACAACAATTCCCGGGCCAGCTCTGAACCCCCTACCCCGCCCCGGAGCGCCCCGTTGTCCAGCCCGTCCCCCTCCTCGGCAGACCACACCCCCCCCAATCGCTGGCCTTCCTCCAGCCCAGACTGATCGCAATGCAGAGTGGCAGCAGGACCGTCCACCCCCATCAATCGTCCCTGGGCCCTGCCCCCTTGGCACTGCCTGATGTCCGATGGGCGGTGCCAAGGTGCCCCCTGGGCATGGACCTTTACCCCTTGGGCAGTCAGGGTGCCCTTGCCCAGGGGGCACCACCCCCTGCCACCCGGTTCCCTGGGGGGCCCCTGATTGCCCCCCCCTTCATTCTATTGGAGTCTCCCGCTAGTTCCCTGAACGCGGGGAGCTACTCTAAATCCCGCCGGAATTAAGTACTCCTGGTGGGGTGGGAGATGCTATTGGGGCTGGCAAGTTCCGTGCCAAGCCCGATAATGACATGCAAAATATATTTAAACTACATTTAAAAAAGATTCAAATGACTTACCTCTCTTCCCGCCGGTTTCCAGCGCGGTCTCAACTGCGACTGTTTTCCGGCTCTGGGAGACGTGCATACGTTCCCGGCACATGCGCGAATCCCGCAAAATGGCCGACATGCGATTCTCCCAGCTGGACCTGCCAGAAAAGCTGCAGGTCGTAATGGGAGAATCAGGCCCAAAGTCCCTGACAAAAGGCCATTGACCTAAGACTGAACTTTGTTTCACCAAAGATACTGCCTGACCTGCTGAGTATTTTCAGCATTTTCAGTTTTTATTTCATTGTTTAAGAGACTTTGACACATTTTTATTGTTACATAAGTCCAAGTATAATTTTATCCTGAGGTAATTCGGAAGGGTCATGTAGCACACTTGACTTCCATGTGTGAAATGTCACTAAGTAATGAAATCCCAAGGGTTTGTATCCCCTTAAACACATTAAAATCTGTTGAAATAATGGAAGGGAGAATTTCAAATATATCTGCATTTCATTATTCCACAATAATATTTTAGAGTTTACGCAAATCAGTAAGAGACATGGCAAGACAATTTTGTTTATATCTGCATTTAAATTATTGTACTGAAAAACGTGCAACTACATCTGCCAAATTTTCCCTGATTAAGGAAGGTCAATTTTCTTGCCTTCCCTTCACTGCAACATTTTGCAGACCTCCCCGTCAGCTGACATGTTGTTGGATCCCAAATCCAATGGCAGCGATTCAATATCCTTGCCGGTGGTCCACTGATCTATAAATACAACACACCTCTGAATGACAGATTGACTGTTGAACCTTGCTGCACAAAACGTCTACTTGGCCATTCCCTTGAGGAACAGCAATTGGATAGAAGAATACACAATGTATATCAGGAATTTTAAGGCCTAATGTGAACGCAACATATTCATGCAGAGTGACCGCTTGACTGGTTCATTGCTGCAAACTGAAGTAGATTTGAAAAAGATGGAGACAATTGGCATAATTTTAACTTGCAGGAGTGTGTGGGTTTGGTAGCATGACTTTGGCATTTTACTGCAGCTTGTCCAGCTTCATGAGAGCAACTCCCTCAGGCGAGGTAGGCTGTTAATTTCTATGTGTTAATTGCTCAATTAAAACAATATTAACATGCGTCTGGAATTAACTGTGGATGTGAGCTGCCTTGATCTTGCCAACGCAAACAAGGTGAGAACACATCGGTAAAGGAGGGGCTGAAGATTTGACAGGGAAATATGCCAATAAGTACTGAAACCTCACAGCTGTTTTCTTGTCTCATTGTATTAAAGGCTTTGTTCACAGTACCCGTGCAGAGAGGTTACTTTCACAACATTTAAGGTTATTTGTCTGATCTCCATTTGGAGCACTGATCTTTATAGTAGAATAGTTGCCACGAACATGGTTTTAATTTGCACGATGTGCAGATGCCGGCGTTGGAATGGGGTAAACACAGTAAGAAGTCTCACAACACCAGGTTAAAGTCCAACAGGTTTATTTGGTAGCAAAAGCCACTAGCTTTCGGAGCGCTGCCCCTTCATCAGGT